>NC_069499.1:1016692336-1016992336 GCF_027579735.1 Bombina bombina | reverse complement strand
TACACAGTTATAGATCAAGTAAAAACCAAATGGAGAAGTTGTGACATTCAGATGGAACTCCTTAAAGGGACACTGAACCCGATTTTTTTCTTTCCTTATTCAGATAGAGCATGACATTTTAAGCAACTTTCTAATTTACTCCTGTTATCAAATTTTCTTCATTCTCTTGGCATCTTTATTTGAAATGCAAGAATGTAAGTTTAGATGCCGGCCCATTTTTTGCTTATATGCCTTCTTTTTCAAATAAAGATAGCAAGAGAACAAAGAAAATTTAATAATAGGAGTCAATTAGAAAGTTGCTTAAAATTGCCTGCTGTATCTGAATCACAAAAGAAAAAAATTTGAATTTGAATTTTTTGAATTAAAGACTTTGGCCCCTAATGGGTTACATTTGGACTTCAACTTTGGATGTTCCCTCTGAATGTCTTCTGCACTATAAATTTTAATATCAATTTTAATATCTATTTTAGGATCCATTTTAAATATCTATTTTAGGATCCATTTTAAATATCTATTTTAAGACCCTATTTATTTTAAGCCCTGTTTTATTTTTGGTAATTCATTTAATATATTAATTGGAAGGTACTGGTAGAATATTAGTTATGTTACTATATGAAATTATTTCATGAAATGATATGGTATTTATTATTTGTTTATTATTCCATCTGTATGTATTTTATTTATTTTTATTTTATTAATTTCTATTATGGTATATATATTTCTTTTTTTTTTTTTTTTTAATTTTTATTATTTTCTTATATCAAAAATACAAAGTTCAGGTACACAATTGCTTTACATCTCGTATATAAAAGGAAGAACAAGAAAGGGAAGACCTTTTACAATAAAGAAGTATTTAAATTGCACATTCATTTATTTCCCGAAAAGAAAAGATACATTTTTCCTTAGTCCTAGCATTGACCAAGGAGATAATTCTTGAATAGGTTATTTATCGCTATGTCTAGGGAGGCGCTTTGGGGGGAAAAAAAAAAAAAGGAAAAAAAAGGGAAGGGGGGGAAGGGAGGGGAGAGGTTCTCTTCCCCCCCCTCTCCCCCCCCATATTAATAGAACTCCTCTCAATTCCTCACATCTCCTCTCAATGCCCTCTCTCCCCCCCTCCAGATAGTTGGGGGATACTAATAATTCCATTAATATGATTCATATAGTCATTTCCCATAGATTTAATAAATGGACCCCAAACATTAAAAAATTTATCTGCCTTAAAAGGGCAAAACTTTTTATAGTCATATGCTTCAAGAATGCCTTCTTTCAACATTGCTCTCTTAAGTTGGCTAACATTTGGAGAGTACCTATCGATCCAGCAGGAAAAGATCAATGATCTTGCTTTTATTATCACTTTATGTACAAATCTGTTATTTCCCTTCCATAAAGGAGAATGTGTAAGGAAGAAAATGTTTACTGCTGATAGTTTAATATCTAGTTTTAGTATGCTAGAAAGCCAAAAACTCACTTTCGACCATAATTGAAGTTGTTTAGGGCACTCATATATCAAGTGGAGTAAATCTGGGTTAGATTTTGAGCATTTAATACACTTATTCTCCACCCCTTTATTCCATTTACAAACTCTGTTCGGAGTTAAATAATCTTGGTGCATAAGTCTGAAATGCGATTCCCTTCCTGCTATTGAGTTCTCCAATTTATATATTGTCCCAAAACTAATTTGTATGGTTTTATCTTCTCTACAGATAGGTATACTATTTTCCCATTTATTATAAAGATCTTCTAGTTGCCTTGACTTAAAGCCATTTAGAAGTGTTTCGTAGATAACTGAGAGTGGCCTGTACCTGATTTTTGGATGGTCCAAAAGAGGGTGAGGCTGAAAGAATGAATCAGCGTCCTGGTAAAGAAATGACCTTAAATAATGTTTTGCTTGTATAAAATAAAATCTATCCTTACCCGGAATTTGATAAAGCCTTTGAATTTCCTCAAATTTAAATATTTGCTTAGTCTTCCAGTTACATAGATGTCCTAAGTTGGATACCCCACAATCTCCCCAACGCTGAAATGTTGAATAATTTAGGCCCGGAATAAATTGGGAATTCCCCACTAATGGTACCCATCTGGAATACACTTTCTTTTTTATTGATATAATTTTCATAGCTGCAGTCCAAGCAACCAGAATGTCTCTCAACATAGGGTGTTGATATATTTCCCTCCCTCTTTCTTTGTTAGATGCATACAAAACAAATTCTAATGCCAAAGATTTACATAGTCTTCTATCTAATGAACAATTTGTATAGGTATTAGAATGGAAAATCCAATCTAGTGGGAACCGCAGTAGGGTGGCATAGTTATATAGTAACAAATTGGGCACTGCTAAGCCCCCGCTAATAAAGGGTAGATATAGTTTATCCATCTTAATTCTGAGTCTCCTGCCTCGCCAGATAAAATATCGAAGGGCTTTCGTGAACTTATTTAGATCATGATGTTTAATTAATAAGGGAAACATACGCAAGGTGTAGAGTATCTTTGGGAGGATAAACATCTTATACGTTGCCACTCTTCCTGAAAGGGAGAGTGGCAGGTCTACCCAGTTTTTAAGCTTCTCTATACAGTGATTTAAAACATATACTATGTTATCCCTATACCAACTTTGAGGAG
The DNA here is from genome assembly GCF_027579735.1 of Bombina bombina. NCBI lineage: Eukaryota > Metazoa > Chordata > Amphibia > Anura > Bombinatoridae > Bombina > Bombina bombina. The sequence continues at coordinate 1,016,989,717 of NC_069499.1, read as the reverse complement.
AAGGGGATAAATATATACCTAGATACTTTAATGTATCTGTTTCTACAAATGGGTGAGCCACATTTGTTTTTGGTTTTTTGAGCCATAAAATACTAGACTTGGAAAAGTTTATTTTATATCCTGAGATCTTTCCGTATATCTCTAACTGAGAGATCACTTCATTAATTTGAGAGTTTGGATCTGATACACATATTAGAAGATCATCCGCGAAGATAGATAACTGAAATTTCTCCTCATCCAGTCTGCAGCCTAGTACTTTCCTCCTGAGTTTCATAGCCAGGGGTTCAAGTACCAAGTCAAAAAGCAGTGGTGACATAGGGCACCCCTGTCTTGTTCCTCTAGATAGAGAAAAGGGAGCAGAGATATCGCCGTTTACCAAAAGAGTGGCCCTGGCGTCAGAGTACACGTAAGATATTAAGTTTAAAAAATTACCTCTAAGGCCAAAATTAAACAGTGTCTGCTGGAGAAAGACCCATTCAACCCTGTCGAAGGCCTTCTCCACGTCTAATGACAGGAGAAAGGCCCCCGGTAGTGCGCCGGCTCCCCCCCCCAGCATCCTCTTCAGCATATTGACAAATAACATGTTGAATTCTTCTAATATTCATTTCAGAGGTTCTCCCCTTAACAAACCCCACTTGGTCCCTATGGATTAGGTTTGGAAGGATATCCTTTAATCTCTCTGCTATTATCTTCATTAAGATCTTATAGTCCACTCCCAATAATGAAATTGGCCTATAAGAGGTGACCTCCTCTGGGTCTTTCCCTTCTTTCTGAATTAATATTATGTTTGCAGTCTTAAACTGCTCTGTAATTTTAGCATTATGACAAAAATAGTTATTATAGAGTGAATTTAATATAGGTATAATTTTTTCCTTAAGAATATCATAAAATTCTATAGGTAGACCATCTGGTCCAGGAGCCTTACCCTTAGACATTAACTTAATTGTTTTACTTATCTCCTGGTCTGAGATAGGTCCATTCAAAAAATCCAACTCTTCCTCCGTAATATGAGGCAGGTTCAAATCTTTAAAGAATTCCCCCATTTCAGATCTATCAGGGGACTGGGATTTGTACAAATTACTATAATATTGTTGGAATAGCTCCAATATTTCCTCGACTTTATTAACAATCCTACCCCCATCTCTTAAGATTTTAATTGGTTTTTTTTTATTGTTTTTTTTAAATAATCTCGACAGATAATTGCCCACTTTGTTACCGAATCTCCTAAATTGAGTTGTGCCTTTATAGATATCTACTTGTGCTGAGTCTAGAAGAAATAATTCCCTCTCTTTTTTGCAAGCAAAGTACTTATCTTTATTTATTCTATTTGGTTTATTTCTATAATTTGAGTATGCTATAGATAATTTATAAGCTAAGTCTTTATCCTTTTTCTGTTGTTCTTTCTTAAAACCTTTCACAAAGTGATTAATATCGGCTTTTAAAGTGACCTTTGCTGCTTCCCAAAAGATATTACTATTATCTATATATTCCTCATTGTTCCGATAATACTCTTCCCAGCAATCAACTAAATATGATTTGAATTTGACTGAGTGATATAAAAATTTAGGGAAGAAAAAGGTATTGTAATTACTTTTAGTGTGATCTTCTGTCTTTAAAAGTATCGGGGCATGATCTGATAATGAGAGGTCTAGAATTTTAGCTTCCCTTACTCTATGTGTCAAGTTATCTGATATTAAAAAGATATCCAGTCTAGATAGGGAGTTATGTGTCTTGGAGATACAAGTATATTCCAAACAATTTGGATAGAGCAATCTCCAAATATCAACCAACTCAAATTGAGAGCAAAGTGTAGAAAATATATTTGTCTCAAATTTTAGCTGTGCCCGTCTTGTTTTGGTACCTTTATTCTGAGATGTCATACTTTTCCTATCTAACAATCCATTAGGGGTGGCGTTGAAATCCCCTGCTATAATAATATCAATTTCTGGTTGGTTCCCCATGATTTTATTTATTTTCCTCCAAAATTTACTATCTTGGTTATTGGGACCATAGATATTGCCCAGCAGCATATCTTTTCCATTTAGTGTTATTATAAGAAATTGAAATCTACCTTCTTTATCATTTATTATTTTTTTTAATGTATAATCTAAGTGTTTATTAAATAAAACTGCAACCCCTCTTGCAGCTCTGGAGTATGATGCTGAGACAACTTCTCCTACCCATTTCCCTTTTAATTTCAGATGTTCAGTCTCAGAGAGATGGGTCTCCTGCAAACAAACTATATCAGGGCTCCTTCTGCCAAGGTAATTTATTATGGCCTTTCTTTTAACAGGGGAATGAATTCCCCCAACATTCCATGATATAAGCTTAACCATCAAAAAGCCCAATATTCAAGGACATGGGGAGAGGGAGAGAGGCGACAGGAAGTGGAAAGAGGGATAAAAAAAAAAAAAAAAAAAAAGGGGATTTTAAAAATTATTATTCCCTTATTCCCAGCGCTCCCTAGCTGTTTAGTACAAAGTTCAAACATAAACTTCCCAAACATAGCCAATCTGGCCATCAATAAATCATTTTCACAATAATAATTACACACAGTCTTTTTACTAGAAATCATGAAAGGAGCTCCTATTTACCATAAAAAGAGAAAAGAGAAAAAAAGTAACAAAAAGGACAAATAGAAAGGAAAGGAGAGAAGAGAAAGAGGAAAGGGGAAAAGGAAAAAAAAAAAAAAAAAAATTTTTACCTTATATATTCCTATTTCTTAAACCTTAAATTCACCCTGATTTCAAATAATTTAAGCAAAAACATCTCAGTGGGTATTCATACTGTGAGAAAGAAAAACATCTACAAGACTTAATGGTTTGTAACAAATTACTAATAAATTTTAGTGTTTACTTTGAGTAATTCAGATCCTTAATCCTTAAAAAAAAATTTCACCATGTTTTTTAGCGTTTTTAAACAAAAACATCAAAAAAAAAAAAAAGAAAAAAAAAAAAAAAAAAAAGGGGGGGGGGGAGGGGGAAGGAGGGAAGAAGAAAAAAGTGAGCAAAGGGGTTCTGCCTTATATATTCCAATCTCTTAAACATTAAATTCACCCTATTTTCAAACAATCTAAGTGGAAACATCTAACATATCATATCATATAGTAATTTGCAACAATTCAATAACCATGTTTACTATTCACTCTGAATAATTCGATTCCTTAACCCAAGAAGGGAGAAAAGAAAAAAAAAAAAAAAACACGAGTTTCACCCTGTTATCAAACAATTTAAACAGAAACATCCAAATAACTTTCCTTATAGTGAAAAAAAAAAAAAAAAAAAAAGGGGGGGAGAGGAAGAAGGGAGGGGGAGGGGAAGAAAAAAAAAGAAAATTCCTCTCCCCTCACTCCTTCCCTCCTCTCTCTTCTTTGTTAAAAATTTTTTCACTTTCATATTGAGTTGCCCTTTTCCCTTTTCAGGATAAGGAGCATCCTGCTAAAGTTACACTTCTTTTTCTTTATCCAAAAAGGTGCGGGCCTGTTCTGGGGACTCAAAAACAAAAAAGTCTGTTCCTGACTTGATTTTCAGCTTTGCAGGGTACAGCAATGAAAAAAATCTTCCCTCTTTCACCAACTCAGTGCAGATTTTTGAAAAGAGTCTCCTTTTAGTAGACGTTTCAAAGGAAAAGTCCTGAAAAAGCAGAATCTTAGAATCTTTAAAGACCAATTGCTGATTTCTCCTATAGGCTTTTAATATCTCCATCTTGGCTCTATAGTTCAAATATTTAATAATGACAGGGCGTGGCCTGTTATCCTTAAGGGAAACTCCATCTTTTTCTCTGCCCAGTCTATGAGCTCTTTCTACACTGAACAGCTCTTTTTTCCCTTCCACATTCAGGATTTGAGGGAGAGTTTCCTCAGCAAATTGTAGTAAATCCTCCTGTTTAACATTTTCTGGCAAGCCAATCACCCTCAAGTTATTACGCCTGCTCCTATTCTCTGCTTCTTCCAGCCTATTAGCAAGCAGTGTGTGGGTTTTTATTACAGACTCCAACTTAGGTTCCCAGGCATTTTGCATGTCTTCACAATCTGATAACCTTTGTTCTATAGCTGACATTCTTACACTTTGGGCTTTCAGTTCCTCAGCTATGGTAATCAATCTCAAATTGATCTCTTCAATCTTAGGTAGAATTAAGGCACACACCTGGGAGGCTATGAGGTTAGCTTCATTACTCTCCTCCACCCTGCCCCCTACTGGGCCTTCTTTAACGGATGTGCTAAGCACACTAGTATTTTTAATGTTCCTTTTTTCACTAGGTTTAATCTTGGGAGACATCTTCTGCGCTTTTAAGTATTTCTCCATTAAGTTAGTGTCTTTGCTGTAAATACCTTTTTTGTTTTTCTCTTCCTTATCTTAGCTTTAGTATATGCAGAGTCTTAATTAAAGCTGTTCCCCACTTTTACCTGTTTCGGCTGGGCACTGCGTGTGTTGTTTTTAAATCACAGACAAGAAATGATTTACTTACATGTGCCTTCTTGACAGCCACTCTGGGGGTTCAGGTCGAAAAGGAGATCTCTTGATAGCGTATGTCTCCTTCCCCTCCTATACAGGAGGCTCTTCCGCCGCTGTAAAACTACAGAGGCTACGAAGCCTGTGTTTGGCCGGCCACTGCAGATCACCGCCAGCCACTATGCTGCCCGCCTCTTCACGGCTGCCCTGCAGAGTTGCAGCCACTTCCTGAGGAATTCTGACACACTTGGTGTCGGCATCGGGTGAGTCTGCCACTGCAGCATTTGCTTTCCCCGCTGCTACTCTCCCGAGCTCCACCTCTGCAACGAGACGTGCTTCCGCACTGACGTCGCAATACGTCACGGACAGCTCACTCCCCCCGTTAGCTGCATGTTATTGTTCGGAACGTAAACCCATGGTATATATATTTCTTATGCTGCTATTACTTGTGCAAGCTTCTATAACCAAATTTCATAGGGGCATTAACAAATTTAAACAGATAGTTTTCCTAAAGTATTTTAAAATATACAGTATATAGTTATGAAAAAAATTATCTTTAGGAAGAATTTGCATTCCAAATGAAATTTATTTTTTTTCGTACATATTTAAGTATAGATTTAATTTAAACTTGCTAAGGATTGGATAAGAACTATATGCCCCTTTAAGATCTGTGTTGCTTTTAACGAATAAGCATAATCTAACAGATTTTATTGAAACGCGTTGCTCATCGCCCATACGCTTCCGTAGTGGAGCACACCTGCTGTAATCAACTCGTGTTTGGCGTGGTATCAGCTATAGCAGTCTGAGTCTGGGGTTTGAATTTGTATTTTACGATCGGACCGCCTGAAATACCTTTTAGCCATTGAGTTTGTTCATTAACGACAGATAGTGTTAACAATTGAAGGATAACTGCTTCAGGACAGCAGAGTTTTGTAACCAGGCTGACGCTTCAGATGAATTACACTGTTGAGATAAACCACACTGTTGAGAACCTTTGCTGAGCCAACTAATTCTGTCTAATCTGTAAGTACGGATAGACACTTTTTTTGGCAGCTTTTGGTATTACACTAAAGGAGTTTCCTTTCCCATATACAGAACCGGGGAACGGTATTCTGAGGGAACCTGGATTTGGCACATACACGGTTCGTTTGAAACCAATGAACTTTATAGCACATTTCATATAATTTTTACTTATGGACTTTTTAGCATATTTCATGTCATTGTAACTATTTGTGGTTTATTTATAACCTTTATTTTTGTACGTAAGGTCGACCTTATCTGTTTTTTATTCATTATTTATTTTTTCTTTTGTGTTATATGTAGAATTAGATCACACATGTGACTTATGAATTATTATTTTTTATGTTTTCTTTTGTGTTAAATGTATAATGAGATCCTATATGTGACTTTTTATGTGATGTTTTAGGTTCATTCAATTTGTAATTTTAGATATCTCATTGATACCGGTACCTTCCTAGCTGGAAATATATATACTGTATATATATATATATATATATATATATATATTGCATACAAAGAGAGAAGCGCTCTACCAGGAACGAACAACAGCTCAGTGGCTTGTTCTATGGTGATTTACCACCCGGAAGCAGCCTCTTTTAGACCAGTGTGCTTTCCACAGAAGAAAACTTTCCTGAAGTATATCAGTCTGATCCCGCCAAGTAAGGTCAGTCCAGCCCCGAAATACCAGGCAATTCTCCTCTGAACAAGGAACATGACAACCCCAGACGATCGTTTCGGCCTCCTATGGGCCTCGTCAGTGAGGTGCAGCCACATTCCTCTAAGCACACTGGGCAAGGAGTCCACGTCTGGTTTCCCCCATCACCCATAGGGAGACTTCCCAAGGGTCATAATAATTTGCATACAAAGAGAGAAGCGCTCTACCAGGAACGAACAACAGCTCAGTGGCTTGTTCTATGGTGATTTACCACCCGGAAGCAGCCTCTTTTAGACCAGTGTTCTTTCTATAGAAGAAAACTTTCCTGAAGTATATCAGTCTGATCCCGCCAAGTAAGGTCAGTCCAGCCCCGAAATACCAGGCAATTCTCCTCTGAACAAGGAACATGACAACCCCAGACGATCGTTTCGGCCTCCTATGGGCCTCGTCAGTGAGGTGCAGCCACATTCCTCTAAGCACACTGGGCAAGGAGTCCACGTCTGGTTTCCCCCATCACCCATAGGGAGACTTCCCAAGGGTCATAATAATTTGCATACAAAGAGAGAAGCGCTCTACCAGGAACGAACAACAGCTCAGTGGCTTGTTCTATGGTGATTTACCACCCGGAAGCAGCCTCTTTTAGACCAGTGTTCTTTCTACAGAAGAAAACTTTCCTGAAGTATATCAGTCTGATCCCGCCAAGTAAGGTCAGTCCAGCCCCGAAATACCAGGCAATTCTCCTCTGAACAAGGAACATGACAACCCCAGACGATCGTTTCGGCCTCCTATGGGCCTCGTCAGTGAGGTGCAGCCACATTCCTCTAAGCACACTGGGCAAGGAGTCCACGTCTGGTTTCCCCCATCACCCATAGGGAGACTTCCCAAGGGTCATAATAATTTGCATACAAAGAGAGAAGCGCTCTACCAGGAACGAACAACAGCTCAGTGGCTTGTTCTATGGTGATTTACCACCCGGAAGCAGCCTCTTTTAGACCAGTGTGCTTTCCACAGAAGAAAACTTTCCTGAAGTATATCAGTCTGATCCCGCCAAGTAAGGTCAGTCCAGCCCCGAAATACCAGGCAATTCTCCTCTGAACAAGGAACATGACAACCCCAGACGATCATTTCGGCCTCCTATGGGCCTCGTCAGTGAGGTGCAGCCACATTCCTCTAAGCACACTGGGCAAGGAGTCCACGTCTGGTTTCCCCCATCACCCATAGGGAGACTTCCCAAGGGTCATAATAATTTGCATACAAAGAGAGAAGCGCTCTACCAGGAACGAACAACAGCTCAGTGGCTTGTTCTATGGTGATTTACCACCCGGAAGCAGCCTCTTTTATATATATTCTATGAGTGGTATTTTTGCTATATTTTTTAAACTTTTATTATTTTTCTTAGGATTTTAAGTCTCTGAAATTGCATCAAATGGTTTAATTTTTGACACTTTTTTATAGTATAGTAATTAATCTTTGTATCTAAATTTCCTTTGTGGTTAATCTTCTGTATTGGTTAAATAAGATAGAATCCAATTGTTTAATTTTATATTATTAGTATTTTATATCACTCATTTTCCATTTTATTTCACTTTATACCCATCCATAAATTTGCCCTTAAGCATTTTAGCGCTTTCTAGATTTCCATTCTGTTTTGTAGTTATCTGTTTTGTAGGGTATTCGGGAGATCCCTATCCTTTCTAGAGAGCTTGTGCATTTTGTTTCTGGCGCTGGTCATATATTTTTGGTTTTAAAGGTGATGGACTGGCCAAGCATGTCTCCAGACCTAAACCCTATTGAGCATCTGTGGGGCATCCTCAAACGGAAGGTGGGGGAGCGCAAGGTCTCTAACATCCACAAGCTCTGTGATGTCGTCATGGAGGAGTGGAAGAGGAATTCAGTGGTAACCTGTGAAGCTCTGGTGAACTCCATGCTGAAGAGGGTTAAGGCAGTGCTGGAAAATAATGGTAGCCACACAAAATATTGACACTTTGGACCCAATTTCCTTTTAAGGGTGTACTCACTTTTGTTGCCAATGGTTTAGAAATTAATGGCTGTGTGTTGAGTTATTTTGAGGGGACAGCAAATATACACTGTTATACAGGCTGTACGCTCACTACTTTACATTGTAGCAAAGTGTCATTTCTTCAGTGTTGTCACATGAAAAGACTCACTTTTGTAAGATACTGTATATATATATATACATATATTTATCAGTGTTCTCCCCAGGACCTTTTTTTGTGGGTGAATCACCTGGCTGTCTGACCACCCAGCTAAAATGTTATCCAATATTAAGCTATGATTAGTTAATATTAAAAATGTTCAATTTTTATTGCACAAATTATCATTAAATACATTTATGTTAAATTATGCAATTAAGGGGGGCGGAGCCAGCTACTGAACCGGACGATCGCAACTTTTAGGAGTTCCTAACATTTGGGCTCTGATATATGATAAAGTGAGTATAAAGCCGCCATAAAACTTTGCATAAAAAGCAACTTAATGTGAGATTAAGTGTTTTATGGTGAGTAAGTTGAACTCTGGCAGTGGACACTTACAGCGATCATTGATCACCGACTAAATCAGGAGGCTTGACATAGCACGTCTGAACTAACCATCAGGAGATGAATACTGAAGTACATCGACTATAAGATGCGATTAGGGGGATATTGGAGGAGTTTGTATCTGAAATGCATACACTAATAACACAATGCTCTAGAACCATCCCTGCATCATGCGGCTTCCAAGTTGGCGACAAAAATCCTGAGGCCCTCAATGAGGAAAAGGAACCACGCGAGAGGTATTATAATTCCTAACAGCGAACCGATATTACGGTACCCGTACTGATAGATACAAAAGCAGTCGCTTTAACGTCGGGCATACAAACCTACGCTCTGCCTATAGCTGGGAAAGAGGTCTCGGGGAACTGCCGCAATACATCTGGAGGTACATTCTTCACTCCCTCTGAGGAACAAACTAATAACTCTCTGCCAACAATGTCGGTGCACCAAAGAGCAGATCATATGCCGGGGGGAGCCCTGGTATGTAAACTAACATCTGATGCCGATCGGGAGCTGACTTTACACTACAGTGGTATTGCAATGCAATCCTCACCTGACTACACAGAAGAAAAGGTCCTATTGTGTTACTCCAGCTCTAGAGTGGCACCCGATTCCGGGAATCAGAAAAGGGACCCTATTAACAACTCAGTCCCGGTCTTGCCCAATCTAAAGTTTGTGGTCGGACCTGCTTATCCAAATCACACTCCACTACCCTGGCCATCCGGGGTGGGATAAATGCAATAAGTCATGTCACTACCGAAGGCTCATTCAATTATACCGTGAAGTTACAAGAGAGAACTCTTACTTATCTGTTTTAGTGGAGTATTTCAGTTAATTTTAGTTTGCATTATACAGTTGCTCATTGTTTCTATAGGATCCTTATTCTGATAATTTGCTTTTAGGAAAAGTATTTATTCTTATGCATATGATACTATATGGTTCAAACCTGCAAATACAATAAGGGATGCCATAAGTGAGATCTTTAGTTCAGTTTATTGTTATATTCTAGTTAAAGTTTAGCTATGCTAGTTATCTATGAACATATACGTTCACTATGCAACTGCAGATTATTGTACTATCCTCCTTAACGTTTATGAAACCTCCATCGTAGGTTTATTTCCAGGATGTCAACGTACTTAGTTTTTAGTGCATAAATCTAACCCTCAAAGTGTATGTTAAAGGGACACTGAACCCAAATTCTTTTCTTTTGTGATTCAGATAGAGCGTGACATTTTTTTTTTTTATTTTATAAACCAAAACAATTTACATAAATCAGATATCATACATTTACTATTTTGTACAAAAAACAAGAGTAAAGAATAAGATATAAAGCCATTGAAACATACTATATCCATATAGGTATACAAAAGAAAAAACAAAATTAGATTGATTTTTACATAACCTGTAAATTTAAAGCTATATCAATTATACTTCATATTTCTTATATATTTATCCTTAGAAGTATCTGGAACCAAAATATAATTAATGCAAATCAGAAATAATACACTTATTGTTCATCTAGATCACAGAGAAAAATAGGAACAGAAAATACAAAGACTATGAAGTCATAGAATAGAGCAGTGACCTTGTATTAGTTATGTCTAATCTATTTAGTCTTAGGAAGGTAAATTAATTGCCATTCATAATATTGTTATATCTTATGTAATTATCTATGAGAGGTGTCTTGGGGTTTTATTTATTTTTCCAATCCCACCCCATATCTCCCCCCCCCCCCCCCACGTGTGATAAAAGGAAAAAAGAAAAAAAAAAAAAAAAAAAAGACAAATTTGTTTACTCTTATGAAGAAATTCTTATCTACCAGTTCCCTAACAGGACTATTTCCGTGTTTTGAAAAGGAAAAATTAGAGCGTGACATTTTAAGCAACTTTCTAATTTACTCCTATTATCAAATTTTCTTCATTCTCTTGGTATCTTTATTTGAAATGCAAGAATGTAAGTTTAGATGCAGGCCCATTTTTGGTGAACAATCTGGGTTGTTCTTGCTGATTGGTGGATAAATTCATCCACCAATAAAAAAGTGCTGTCCAGAATTCTGAATAAAAAAAAGCTTATATGCCTTCTTTTTCAAATAAAGATAGCAAGAGAATGAAGACAAATTGATAATAGGAGTAAATTAGAAAGTTGCTTAAAATTGCATGCTCTATCTGAATTGCGAAAGAATAAATTTGGGTTCAGTGTCCCTTTCAGACTCCCCTTTTAAACCTAACCAGTCATATTATATAATCTGTCTATTAATAGTACTTATGTTATCCCTATATGTCAAAATATTCACATCTGTTTACATGTCACTGAATGTTGTATGTTTATACGCTTATGGTGTGTCTGATGGGGTTATTCTATTTATGCTATGATTCCTAAAAGTAAATATAGTCTTGCTGTGACGTCAGAGGCCGAGATGGCGCAGTCTAGTTCTTAACTCTAATTTTAGTGAGGAATCCCTATAATGTAGTAATTTCTACTTGCCCTAGAATACATTTTTATATATTGACCATTATCATAGCTCTTATAGTCCTTCTGTGGGTCATTTGCGATTCCAGATGAGACTAAAATCTCTATATGGGACAACTAATAGATGGTAACTCTCCATATATCTTAAGGAGTATAGTCCTAAGGTTTAAGCTTTCTGTAGAGTCAGTCACCTACTGACACATAATTGCCTGTTTCATATGATTAACTCCAGCCTCTACCTTACCCAACTACCCTAACTCTTGCAATACCACTTTGTCACTTCTACCTCCACCCCCCCCCCCCAGATACTGCTTACCCTGTAAGCTAAGGAAAACGCATCCTTCAAAACTGTCCCAAATTATTATTTTGTAAGTCTAAATATAGAAGACGCTGGTTATAGTGTGCTCATTTAAGAGATGGAATATCTTACAACAGATCTGTATAGGGATATAACTACCTCATATTTCACCTTGGACACAGGGGACATCTGTTAATGAGAAGTAATTAAGACAGCCTTATGGTGCTACCCTCACAATACTTCTTAGTTTTAAATTCTACCCTTTTCCCCTAATATTGCTCATTATATCTCTATGTACGCATATATAATATATCATACAAGCCTGTCTTCCAATATAACCCCATAACAGGTTTCTTCACATATATATTCCCTACCCCCTTGATCTTAGGACCAATATTCCCAGATATTTGTATTTATTTTGTGTCTGGTCCAAGAGTGACCATCTCTTATAGTGGGAAATAGTCTGTAATAATTATAAAAGAGGTTGGTCTGAGATTGTAAAGGTTTACTACTTCTAACTACTTATGCTTAGGTCTGAAGAGTACTATGTACCCATCTATGTTATAATATCCTAGAGGCACGCAGTTGCAATTCTTAATCGTATTATTTATTCTTACAACTACTGTACCAAATGTTGATATTAATTTTAGAATGTCTTGACTATTCCTATTCCTATGTAGACAAAGAATTATGTTCATAATTACATTGTAACCTTGCTCTTGATTATAAATTTTCTGTGGAGAACACTGTATATGTTTATATATATATATATATATATATATATATATATATATATATATATATAAATAAATATTTATATGTGTGTGTATATATATATATATATATATATATATATATATATACAGTATATACACATATATTGCAAACAAATGCACTCTCAAGACTTCTTTGCAGGAGTCAAAAAACAAAATGTATTGACATTTCTGGGTTCACACAGACTCCATCAGAGTAAACAAAAGTGCCACAATTACAATCTTAAATAGTGTATCACGAAACATAACAAAAATACAAACCACCTGGGTGTACAAATTAAGTCCCTCTGTGTTTCCCAGTGGAATGCACTCCATGCATTTCACTGAAACCGGAAGTGTACTTACTTCGGGTTTTCTGGATAATCATTTCAAAATATTCATTACAAAAAAACAGCATAAAATAAGAAGGCTTATACTTCTCATAGAGCCTTTACTCTGCTATTAATTATTAGGTATATTTGCTCCTAGCACCTTGATGCCTCACCCATCACTAACAAGTGTTTAGTTATCGTAGTTGGAACGCATGTATGCGTTCCATCAAACCGGAAGTGACATTACTTCCGGTTTTACGAACATTTTCTAAATACAATGATCATTTTCCATAATATATATATATATATATATATAAAGATAATATAATTTGTATGTGCCTCAAATCTCTACATGGCATGCGTTCCACTGGGAAACACAGAGGGACTTAATTTGTACACCCAGGTGGTTTGTATTTTTGTGACATTTTGTGATACACTATTTAAGATTTATTGTGGCACTTTTGTTTATTCTGATGAAGGGGTCTGTGTGAAACCCAAAACATCAATAAATTTAGTTTTTTTGACTCACTACAAAGAAGTCCTGAGAGTGCATTTGTTTGCAATATATTTACTTCATTTTTGCACCCAGGCAGACGACCCAGGAGAGTGGATTCACTTCTAGGATTTTGATATATATATATATATATATATATATATATATATACACACACACACATACTATCTAGGTAAGGTTAGAGGCAAGCAGGTAAAGTTGTGCAGTCATTTAGAATTATGTCTAGAAACACATTTTGAGCACACTATTCCTTTTGTAATACTGTTTTGTTTTTATGCGCTTGTTTAGAATGGGATTCTATTCTTGTGTCTCTGTGGGGGTTCTGTCCCCACATTTATGTACTAGAAAGGTAACCTGTGAGTATTAGTATAGGTAATTTTTTTATACTGTGCTTTTTCAATCCTGTCTCCATAGAGATACCACAGTTTTTTTTGACCATCAGAATTTCTCTCTTGGGTTTTTATCTCCTGCATATTGTTTAACAGAAATAACCTCCCTTAGAGCTTGTAAAATCTGCAATACCTGGGGAGGGGGAGGACGCTGGAGGAAAGCAAAATACTTCAGCCTTTCTGTAAAGGTTCAGTCCCTTCTGATACATAAGTGAACTGTTTAATTGATAGGCCTCCATTTATCAAAACTTCAACCAGCAATCTGCCTGCTTCTATGTGTCAAAATATGTGCATAATCCAGCTCTCAGATTTACCAAGCATTGAACCATATTCAATGCAATATGTTTTCCCTGGTGCCGGATCCAATCACAATGTTGATTTGTGACTGATTTAACCTATTTTATGCTCACACAAAGCCAAATCCGATTAAGTTCTCTATCACACTGTTTTGTCAATAATTTGTGTCTAACAATCCGCCCAGATAGTAAATGTGTATTTGGCACCTTTCTTATCGCAAACACCATAGAAAACAATAGTCTGGAGGTCTGCATGAATAAAGTAGCCCTAGATCAAAAAGTCACATAAGTAGTGTATACCAAAATGTCTAATAGAGATTCTGTATGAATATTAGTCGGACCAGAAAAAGAAATCACATAACTTTTAGTGCTTGGAGAATGAATATACTAATGTTACTTCACAACATATATTTTTTTCTGCAATCGCGAAAACTCTGCTAGAGTTAAGCTTTTTGCGCTAGTAAGGTTGCATTCATATTACAAGTTTCAAAAAAACATATTTTGCACTAGCGTTAACCCGAATAGCGCGAAAAACCTAACTTAAAGGGACAGTTTACTCAAAAATTTTCTCCCCTTTAATTTGTTCCCAATGATCCACTTTACCTGCTGGAGTGTATTAAATTGTTTACAAGTAGCTCCTTTACCCTTATATTGGCATTTGAAATTGTTAATTTAGCATGTGGTATCCCCACCTATTCTGAAAGTTTGTGGCCGCGCGTACCAGCTATAGATAAGATTTGTAAACACAGCCAGCAGAAGAAATTACACTCTCAGTGTGATAAAGCAGAGATAAGGTAATAAAATGTTGATTTTCCATTGTTCTCTCAAAGTATTGGTGATTGTTTTAAGGACAGATATAAGATAAAGAAGCAGGTATATGTGCACAATGGGATACAGTAATGAGATCTGATTATACCTACAAGCTCAACCTATTTTATTAGGCTGTGGCTTCAAAACACAAAATCAGAGCTTTAATATACAGAAATAGACCTTAAAAAGCTAATTTTCATACATTTTTTACTGTGCAGTTGGTAAAAAAAGCAATTATAAACACATTAAGGGAAAAACTATTTTACAGTATACTGTCCCTTTAAGTTTATGCGTGCACATGCATGTATTCCCCCATAGAAATCAATGGAGAAAAAAAAGTGGGGGGAAAAGATAACAACCAAGATCGCGCAAACTCCATTGCATTTTTGCATTCCCCATAGAAGTCAATGGAGAAAAAAAATTGTTGAAAAATCTCCCATCGGGCAAACAACATAGCAAATTTGCATTAGCAAATGTCAAATATTTACAGTAAATACATAGTTAAAATGTTTATTAAATATGAATATTGTATAAATATCAGGGCTGAATGAATGTGTTTATATCCGAATTCGAATGTTAGAACGAATGTTATTGTAGAAATTTGATTTACATAATAGAATGTTGATAAGAACGAATATTCTTAAAAATACGATTTTGTTACTGATAATGTTACTTACAGTTTTCGAATGTCACATTCGAATTCGAATGTCAGATTCAAATGTTACATTCGAATGTCACATTCGAATTTGAATATTACATTTATAAAACACAATTGTAGACTAGAAACACTATTTCGAATGTCACATTCGAATCGAATGTCACATTCGAATCGAATATCACATTCGAATCGAATGTCACATTCAAATTTGAATATTACATTTATAAAACACAGTATTAGACTAGAAATACTATTTCAAATTCGAATATCACATTCGAATCGAATATCACATTCAAATCAAATATCACATTCAAATTTGAATATTACATTTATTAAACACAGTTGCTAACTAGAAATACTATTTTGAACTCGAATGTGACATTCGAATTCGAATGTGACATTCGAATTTGAATATTACATTTAAAAAACACAGTATTAGACTAGAAATACTATTTTGAATTCGAATGTGACATTCAAATTCGAATGTAGCATTCAAATTCAAATATTACATTTATTAAACACATTTGTAGACTAGAAATACTATTTCAAATTTGAATGTCACATTCGAATTCGAATGTCACATTCGTATTCGAATATTACATTTCGAAATTGAATGAATTCATAGCTAAACATTCTATTATTCGAACGAATATTTTCAAATTTTATTGAAAAATTAGAAAATGAAAATAGAATTCTAGAATGCTATATAAATATTCGAAATTCGATTCGAACAAACGAAGGTATCAAAATCTGTTTTAAATTTTGAATTTTTAGAAACATTCGCCCATCCCTAATAATTATGTTTTATCATGTTTTCATCTACTTAATGGCAAAGGGCTCTAATGCACTTATATAACTGTCTATATATGTGTACATGTATTTATGTGTTTATATGTGTATATATGTCTGTAAATACATATATACACATATAAATACATAAATATATATGTACACATATACAGTATAGACATATCTATATACATACAAATACATATTTAGCCATTTATGTGTCTCAATGTTAAAGCCCTTTGTCTGCCTTTTTTTCGAACACCTGAGATCTATCTTTGAGCCCTTATAACTTTTATGTGAAATATATTTTTAAAATAATTGTTAAGTGTTAATATGAGTGTAACTGTAGTTTGTAAAGTATTTTTGAAGTGTTTTGTGCAACTTTTTGTTTTCGGAGAACAGTTAACTACAGCTCTGAGATTGCGGTAAGAATTAAAGCGTAAATAGTGATTGCTCCACTTGTAATATCAGTGCAATTAAAATGGCTTGCAAAAATCGATTACGCAAGCGCAAAACCATTGTGCCTCAATTGTAATCTAGCGCTTAGTGCATCCAGCAACTGCCTTAATTAGCCTTCTAATAAGAGTGCTGTGACACAAAAGAAATATAAATTGAAATATAAATGTCGCCCACTTTTTATACGTCACACTGCACGATGGTACAAGTTTTCAGTGAGAATCTCATTTACTATCTCGTAAGCAGAAAAAAAAATTGATAAAACCCATTTATCCGTGCCTCTTATCGCATCCAAATTGACGCAAATATATAAAACTACATTTTTGATAAATTTTGTTATTGGTCTGTAATTCAGGGCACTCAATGTGGTGCGGGCATTGTTAAATAGGTTCTCTTCTACTTTTAGTAACTCTAATAAATTAACCCTAAAGTGTTTCAGCTTTTCTTTCATATGCAGCAGACTTATTAACAGGTAAACTGAGAAGATATAATTTCTAAAATTAATAGGTCTGCTGCAGCAGGGTACTTTGCAATGTGGGGGTGTGGCGGTTTAGGGGTTAATAATGTAGGCGGTACTTTGAGATGTGGGGTTGCGTGGCGGGTTATGGGTTAATAGTGTAATGGGGTACTTTGTGATGTGGGAGTGTGGTGGTTTAGGGGTTAAAAGTGTAGCAGGTACTTTGCGATGTGGCGGATTAAGGATTAATAGTGTAGTGAGTACTTTGTGATGTGGGGTGTTGCAGTTTAGGGGTTTATAGTGTAGCGGGTACTTTGTGATGTGGGGGTGTGGAGGTTTAGGGGATAATAGTGTAAAGAGGTTCATTGTGGTGGCTCATGTGGCAGTTTATGGGTTACTAGTGTAATTTAGTGCAACTTTTTCCTCCGGCCAAACTCTTTATGCGAACTTTCAGGTTAAATGTGATGGAGTTCGATTGGTTGCATTTACTTTCGACTTGTAATATGAGCGGACATTGCTGCTCAACACTGCCCATAGAAAATATTGGGAGCGTAAATGAACGCAAGTTCGTGCAAATGAATTTGCAGTAATTTAAACAGCACGCCACTTGTAATATGGATTTGAACATAAAAAAAACCATAATATTGCAATAGCGCGTCACTATGTTATCATTAGATTATCATTCCTTTACAGAAGGAAGTTCAGATCAGTGTTTCGATCTCATGTATATTTGTCTATTAATGGTTACAAATATGGGGATAAGATAAACAATAAGTTAATAATAAAAATTCTGTGCATATAACAATAATAATATCACCAAATCAATCTTTAGTTTGAATGAATCAATCATCTTTATTTTCAGGCTGCTCCCAAATGTTTGTAAATACGGTAACTCTAAGGTACAAGCTCAATATTTAACCCCTTAACGACGCATGTCGTACAGGGTACGTCACACACAAACTGGTCTTTAAAGACCAGTGACGTACCCTGTACGTCGTTAAGGGTTTCAAGCGGCTGGAAGCGATCATGATCGCTTCCAGCCGCTTTCAAGGTATTGCAGTGATGCCTCGATATTGAGGCATCACTACAATACCTTTTTTGGCACACCGATGCAGAGAGGGCCACTCTGTGGCCCTCTCTGCATCGGCCAGCGATGGTGCCGATCGTTGGTGGGTGGGAGCCATTTCAGGGAGGCGGGTGGGTGGCCCATCGCTGGGGAACTTCCAACTAACCAGCAGAACAGATATGTCGGGTGTGCGCAGGTGCGCGCGCACCCGCGATCTAGCACACAGAACCACTAAACATTTGAAAGTGCTGGGCAGTGGGAGAGAGGGTGGTGGGTGGCAGAGGAGGAGGGGGGGGGGGTTACTATCAAAAGCGATCTGGGAGGGGAAGGGGGAGGGTATGGAGGGGAGCAGCTACACTACAGAAAAAGTAAGGGGCTTTTTATAAAAAAATTAAATTTTATTGCAAAGTGGGTACTGGCATCTATCTGCCAGTACCCAAAATGGTGGGGAATAGTTAGTGGGGGGAGGGATAGAGAGGTCTTTGGTGGGGATCAGGGAGTTTGGGGGCTAAGGGGGGATCCTACACAGCAGAATATGATTTTTTTTTTTTTTAATAAATAAATAAAAACAAAAACTTTTTTATTTTAGTACAGGCAGTCTTTCTGCCAGTACTTAAGATGGCGGGGACAATTGTGGGGTAGGGGAGGGAAGAGAGCTATTTGGGAGCGATCAGGGGGTGTGATGTGTCAGGTGGGAGGCTGTTCTCTACATTAAAGCTAAAATTAACCCTGCAAGCTCCCTTCAAGCTACCTAATTAACCCAGTCACTGCTGGGCATAATACAAGTGTGGTGCGCAGCGGCATTTAGCGGCCTTCTAATTACCAAAAAGTAATGCCAAAGACATATATGTCTGCTATTTCTGAACAAAGGGGATCCCAGAGAAGCATTTACAACCATGTGTGCTATAATTGCACAAGCTGTTTGTAAATAATTTCAGTGAGAAACCCAAAGTTAGTGAAAAAGTGAAGATTTTTTTATTTGATCGCATTTGGCGGTGAAATGGTGGCATGAAATATATCAAAATGGGCCTAGATCAATACTTTGGGTTGTCTACTACACTACCCTAAAGCTAAAATTAACCCTAGAAGCTCCCTACATGCTCCCTAATTAACCCTTTCACTGCTGTGCATAATACACGTGTGGTGCGCAGTGGCATTTAGCGGCCTTCTAATTACCAAAAAGCAACGCCAAAGCCATATATGTCTGCTATCTCTGAACAAAGGGGATCCCAGAGAAACATTTAAAACCATTTGTGCCATAATTGCACAAATTGTTTGTAAATAATTTCAATGAGAAACCTAAAGTTTGTGAAATAATTTGTGAAAAAGTGAACAATATTTTTTATTTGATCGCATTTGGCGGTGAAATGGTGGCATGAAATATACCAAAATTGGCCTAGATCAATACTTTGGGATGTCTTCTAAAAAAATATATATACATGTCAAGGGATATTCAGGGATTCTAAAAGATATCAGTGTTACAATGTAACTAGCGCTAATTTTGAAAAAAAAAGTGGTTTGGAAATAGCAAAGTGCTACTTATATTTATGGCCCTATCACTTGCAAAAAAAAGCAAAGAACATGTAAACATTAGGTATTTCTAAACTCAGGACAAAATTTAGAAACTATTTAGCATGGGTGTTTTTTGGTGGTTGTAGATGTGTAACAGATTTTGGGGGTCAAAGTTAGAAAAAGTGTGTTTTTTTCCATTTTTTCCTCATATTTTATCATTTTTTTAGTAGTAAATTATAAGATATGATTAAAATAATGGCATCTTTAGAAAGTCCATTTAATGGCGAGAAAAACGGTATATAGTATGTGTGGGTACAGTAAATGAGTAAGAGGAAAATTACAGCTAAACACAAACACCACAGAAATGTAAAAATAGCCCTGGTCCTTAAGAGAAAGAAATTGAAAAATGGCCTTGTCCTTAAGGGGTTAAACCCACATGGCAAGCTGGAGCTCTTCATTAAAACATTTATATTTTACAAAATAAAAGGAGATTTATAACACTCAAGGTAGATAATTGTTGGTATCATGTGTTTACCAAACTACTTATCTAGGATGCTGAAGCCCTCTGTGTCGCTTGTCCGTGGCCGTTTCTGACCCCTCCAAGTAACATCACACTCCTACGTGATCTAACATACGTTTCACCTTGGTAATATTGGCTTTTTAAAGGATACATAAAAAAAATACGTAAATTAGCACAAGTTCCTGCAAACGAATTCCCAGTAATTTAAACAGTGCGCCACTTGTTTTATGGATTAGGACGTAAAAAACACTGCGTTTATGCTCCTTGCGCTAAAAATAGTGCGTCACTCATAATCTGGGCCTAATTTTTTCAAATCCATTTAAATAGCCAATAATTCAGTTTAAAAACTTAAGTTATATACACAACAAAAAAAGAAAAAGGGTACCTTATATATGTTATCGTTGGATTATCCTTCCTATACAGAAAGACGTTCAGTGCTGGATCTTATTTATATTTGTCTATGAATGGTCACAAACATGGGGATAAGATAAACAATTCTTAGAGTAAAACAATGCAAAATTACAGTTTAATGATTTTAGCACAGTTATTCAACACGCGACCGGAAGTGGATAGTGGATCATATACTGACGATCGAGTCCGGTCGTGTGTTGAAGGCTATGCCGGAATTTATGTAGAATGTAAACATCCGGTTTTACGTTATTGGTTTTTGATGCTTCTGTTATTGATGTATGTGATAATGAAAAGGATGGTAATGTTGTTACTATGGTTTATTATTGTTATATGATCGGGTCTAATTTATTTAAAGCCAGTTGTTCGTTCCTGTAAGTGTGCTTCTCTCTGTCTGTATTTAGTCTCCCTATGGGAAAAATGGGAAACCAGATGTGGACTCCTTGCTCAGTGTGCTTAGAGGAATATAGCTACACCTCACTGACGAGGCCCAATGAAGGCCGAAACGATCGTCTGGGGTTGCTGTGTTCCTTGTTCAGAGAGGAATTGCCTGGTATTTCGGCACAGGATTGACCGTAATAGGCTGGATCAGACTGATATACTACAGGAAAGTTCTTCTCTGTGAAAAGCATTACTGGGCTAAAAGCTGCTGCACCCAGGTGGTAAATTGCCATAGAACAGGCTAACAGTGGTATTGAGCCAGTTGTTCATTCCGGTGAGGGTGCTTCTCTCTGTGTGTGTGTATATATATATATATATATATATATATATATACATATATATATATATATATATATATATATATATATATATATATATATATATAAAAAGGTGTATATATTCATATACGGCTAGATTTAGAGTTTTGTCGGTAACGACCCGCGTAGCTAACGCTGGCTTTTTTCTGGCCGCACCTTTAAAATAACTCTGGTATTGAGAGTCCACAGAATGGCTGCGTTAGGCTCCAAAAAAGGAGCGTACAGCATATTTAACGCCACTGCAACTCTCGATACCAGAGTTGCTTACGGACGCGGCCAGCCTCAAAAACGTGCTTGTGCACGATTCCCCCATAGGAAACAATGGGGCTGTTTGAGCTTAAAAAAAAACTAACACCTGCAAAAAAGCCGCGTTCAGCTCCTAACGCAGCCCCATTGTTTGCTATGGGGAAACACTTCCTACGTCTGCACCTAACACTCTAACATGTACCCCGAGTCTAAACACCCCTAATCTTACACTTATTAACCCCTAATCTGCCGCCCCCGCTATCGCTGACCCCTGCATATTATTATTAACCCCTAATCTGCCGCTCCGTAAACTGCCGCTACCTACATTATCGATATGTACCCCTAATCTGCTGTCCCTAACACCACCGACCCCTATATTATATTTATTAACCCCTAATCTGCCCCCCACAACGTTGCCTCCACCTGCCTACACTTATTAACCCCTAATCTGCCGAGCGGACCGCACCGCTATTATAATAAAGTTATTAACCCCTAATCCGCCTCACTAACCCTATAATAAATAGTATTAACCCCTAATCTGCCCTTCCTAACATCGCTGACACCTAACTTCAAACATTAACCCCTAATCTGCCGACTGGAGCTCAACGCTATTCTAATAAATGTATTAACCCCTAAAGCTAAGTCTAACCCTAACACTAACACTCCCCTAAGTTAAATATAATTTAAATCTAACGAAATTAATTAACTATTATTAAATAAATTATTCCTATTTAAAGCTAAATACTTACCTGTAAAATAAATCCTAATATAGCTACAATATAAATTATAATTATATTATAGCTATTTTAGGATTAATATTTATTTTACAGGTAACTTTGTATTTATTTTAACCAGGTACAATAGCTAAAATAGTTAAAATAATTACAAAATGACCTGTAAAATAAATCCTAACCTAAGTTACAATTAAACCTAACACTACACTATCAATAAATTAATTAAATAAAATACCTACAATTACCTACAATTAAACCTAACACTACACTATCAATAAATTAATTAAATAAAATACCTACAATTACCTACAATTAAACCTAACACTACACTATCAATACATTAATTAAATACAATATCTACAAATAAATACAATGAAATAAACTAACTAAAGTACAAAAAATAAAAAAGAACTAAGTTACAAAAAATAAAAAAATATTTACAAACATCAGAAAAATATTACAACAATTTTAAACTAATTACACCTACTCTAAGCCCCCTAATAAAATAACAAAGACCCCCAAAATAAAAAAATGCCCTACCCTATTCTAAATTACTAAAGTTGAAAGCTCTTTTACCTTACCAGCCCTGAACAGGGCCCTTTGCGGGGCATGCCCCAAAGAATTCAGTTCTTTTGCCTGTAAAAAAAAACATACAATACCCCCCCCCAACATTACAACCCACCACCCACATACCCCTAATCTAACCCAAACCCCCCTTAAATAAACCTAACACTAAGCCCCTGAAGATCTTCCTACCTTATCTTCACCATACCAGGTTCACTGATCGATCCAGAAGAGCTCCTCAGATGTCCTGATCCAAGCCCAAGCAGGGGGCTGAAGATGTCCATGATCCGGCTGAAGTCTTCATCCAAGCGGGAGCTGAAGAGGTCCATGATCCGGCTGAAGTCATCATCCAAGCGGGAGCTGAAGAGCTCCATGATCCGGCTGAAGTCTTCTATCAACGGCATCTTCAATCTTCTTTCTTCCGGATCCATCTTGTAGACCTCCGACGCGGAACATCCTGCTGGCCCGGCGGACTACCGAAGAATGAAGGCTCCTTTAAGGGACGTCATCCAAGATGGCGTCCCTCGAATTCCGATTGGCTGATAGGATTCTATCAGCCAATCGGAATTAAGGTAGGAAAATTCTGATTGGCTGATGGAATCAGCCAATCAGAATCAAGTTCAATCCGATTGGCTGTTCCGATCAGCCAATAGAATGCGAGCTCAATCTGATTGGCTGATCGGATCGGCCAATTGGATTGAACTTGATTCTGATTGGCTGATTCCATCAGCCAATCAGAATTTTCCTACCTTAATTCCGATTGGCTGATAGAATCCTATCAGCCAATCGGAATTCGAGGGACGCCATCTTGGATGACGTCCCTTAAAGGAGCCTTCATTCGTCGGTAGTCCGTCGGGCCAGCAGGATGTTCCGCGTCGGAGGTCTACAAGATGGATCTGGAAGAAAGAAGATTGAAGATGCCGTTGATAGAAGACTTCAGCCGGATCATGGACCTCTTTAGCTCCCGCTTGGATGAAGACTTCAGCCGGATCATGGACATCTTCAGCCCCCTGCTTGGGCTTGGATCAGGACATCGGAGGAGCTCTTCTGGATCGATCGGTGAACCTGGTATGGTGAAGATAAGGTAGGAAGATCTTCAGGGGCTTAGTGTTAGGTTTATTTAAGGGGGTTTAGGTTAGATTAGGGGTATGTGGGTGGTGGGTTGTAATGTTTGGGGGGGTATTGTATGTTTTTTTTTGCAGGCAAAAGAGCTGAATTCTTTGGGGCATGCCCCGCAAAGGGCCCTGTTCAGGGCTGGTAAGGTAAAAGAGCTTTGAACTTTAGTAATTTAGAATAGGGTAGGGCATTTTTTATTTTGGGGGTCTTTGTTATTTTATTAGGGGGCTTAGAATAGGTGTAATTAGTTTAAAATTGTTGTAATATTTTTCTGATGTTTGTAAATGTTTGTAAATATTTTTTTATTTTTTGTAACTTAGTTCTTTTTTATACTTTAGTTAGTACTTTAGTTAGTTTATTTCATTGTATTTATTTGTAGATATTGTATTTAATTAATGTATTGATTTATTTTACAGGTAATTTTGTAATTATTTTAACTATTTTAGCTATTGTACCTGGTTAAAATAATACAAAGTTACCTGTAAAATAAATATTAATCCTAAAATAGCTATAATATAATTATAATTTATATTGTAGCTATATTAGGATTTATTTTACAGGTAATTTATTTAATAAGAGTTAATTTATTTCGTTAGATTTAAATTATATTTAATTTAGGGGGGTGTTAGTGTTAGGGTTAGACCTAGCTTTAGGGGTTAATAAATTTATTAGAATAGCGGTGAGCTCCAGTCGGCAGATTAGGGGTTAATGTTTGAAGTTAGGTGTCGGCGATGTTAGGAAGGGCAGATTAGGGGTTAATACTATTTATTATAGGGTTAGTGAGGCGGATTAGGGGTTAATAACTTTATTATAATAGCGGTGCGGTCCGCTCGGCAGATTAGGGGTTAATAAGTGTAGGCAGGTGGAGGCGACGTTGTGGGGGGCAGATTAGGGGTTAATAAATATAATATAGGGGTCGGCGGTGTTAGGGGCAGCTTATTAGGGGTAAATAAGTATAACGTAGGTGGCGGTCGGCAGATTAGGGGTTAATTATTGTAGGTAGCTGGCGGCGACGTTGTGGGGGGCAGGTTAGGGGTTAATAAATATAATATAGGGGTCGGCGGTGTTAGGGGCAGCAGATTAGGGGTACATAAGTATAACGTAGGTGGCGGTCGGCAGATTAGGGGTTAAAAAAATTTAATCGAGTGTCGGCGATGTGGGGGGGCCTCGGTTTAGGGGTACATAGGTAGTATATGGGTGTTAGTGTACTTTAGGGCACAGTAGTTAAGAGCTTTATGAACCGGCGTTAGCCCAGAAAGCTCTTAACTACTGACTTTTTTCTGCGGCTTGAGTTTTGTCGTTAGAATTCTAACGCTCACTTCAGCCACGACTCTAAATACCGGAGTTAGAAAGATCCCATTGAAAAGATAGGATACGCAATTGACGTAAGGGGATCTGCGGTATGGAAAAGTCGCGGCTGAAAAGTGAGCGTTAGACCCTTTTTTGACTGACTCCAAATACCGGCGGTAGCCTAAAACCAGCGTTAGGAGCCTCTAACGCTGGTTTTCACGGCTACCGCCAAACTCCAAATCTAGGCCATAGATATATAGGTATAGATATATATTAAAAAAAAAACAAATCAGCAATCTCAGGCCGGACCGGGTACACATCCCATGACCCTGTAACATGCACAGCCTTGGGTGCACAAAAGCACTCTCAGGTAGTGATGTCACGAATAGTTCGCCGGCAAATAGTTCCCGGCGAACATAGCTTGTTCGCGTTCGCCGCGGCGGGCGAACATATGCGATGTTCGGTACGCCCCCTATTCGTCATCATTGAGTAAACTTTGACCCTGTAACTCACAGTCAGCAGACACATTCCAGCCAATCAGCAGCAGACCCTCCCTCCCAGACCCTCCCACCTCCTGGACAGCATCCATTTTAGATTCATTCGGAAGCTGCATTCTTAGTGAGAGGAGGGACAGTGTAGCTGCTGCTGATTTAATAGGGAAATCGATAGCTAGGCTAGTGTATTCAGTGTCCACTACAGTCCTGAAGGACTCATCTGATCTCTGCTGTAAGGACAGCACCCCAAAAAGCCCTTTTTAGGGCTAGAACATCAGTCTGCTTTTTTTTTCCCTGTGTAATCTAATTGCAGTTGCCTGCCTGCCAGCTTGTGTGTCAGGCTCACAGCGTATACTGTGCCCACTTGCCCAGTGCCACCACTCATATCTGTTGTTACAGTAGTGTACATTTAAAAAAAACAACAACACTTTTTTGACTGTGAAATAATAGCAGTCAGTTTCCTTCACACGTGTTTGTTTCAGTGCCTGCCTGCCAGGGCACAGTGTCACACCAGTGCTACTCATATCTGGTGTAACAGTAGTGTACATTTAAAAAAACAACACTTTTTTGACTGTGAAAAATAGCAGTCAGTTTCCTTCACACGTGTGCGTTTCAGTGCCTGCCTGCCAGGGCACAGTGTCACACCAGTGCTACTCATATCTGGTGTAACAGTAGTGTACATTTAAAAAAAACAACACTTTTTTGACTGTGAAATAATAGCAGTCAGTTTCCTTCACACGTGTGCGTTTCAGTGCCTGCCTGCCAGGGCATAGTGTCACACCAGTGCAACTCATATCTGGTGTAACAGTAGTGTACATTTAAAAAAACAACACTTTTTTGACTGTGAAATAATAGCAGTCAGTTTCCTTCACACGTGTGCGTTTCAGTGCCTGCCTGCCAGGGCACAGTGTCACACCAGTGCAACTCATATCTGGTGTAACAGTAGTGTACATTTAAAAAAAAAAACACTTTTTTGACTGTGAAATAATAGCAGTCAGTTTCCTTCACACGTGTTGTTAACAGACCAGGGACCAGGTATATAGCAAACCTGATCTGTCTCTGACAGTTATCATAACAGTTTAGCAAATCGTGACAAGCAATATTTGCAGACAATAGCAATACACAGCAATATTGGTTCAATATATGGGGGATATATATTAACAGGACAATTTAACCCTTAGACACTAATTTAACCCAATATTAGTGATTCAGAACGCATTGTAATATACTATGATTTAATTTACCACCTGTTCAATGTCCTGGGCTAATTTCAGGAATTGTTAAGAGATATAAATATCTATTAATACAGGGATACTTCACATTGATCACTACCAATATAAACAGTAGTCCTGGTCATTTAGTTGGTACATTACTCCTGATAGAGATATATTTGTTCTGAATAATTACCACCCTGGGTTTATACCGCAACAATTGCAAGTTGTAAAAATTATTACTGTCACAAAATAATCAAATAGAAACATCGGAGGAAATATTCATGCATGATGTATGATATTTAGACTATCCAAAAATACCAAATGTCAAACCAAGTACATGGTATATCCCAAATATGCCATAATCATATACATTAACATAAGTGTTGTATCATACTAACTACCCATGCATGGTCTCTCATGTTAAACCACCCTATAATCAACAATAGTGCCTGAACTAATTATTGTACTTGACCCTTGTGATACATAAACAAGGATCAACCATCTGATTGAGGAACCATAGATGTACTCTCAGTTCTCATTATTACAACTTCCTGATAAATTGCAAATTGCAAGGATTAATCGCTGCTAAGTCGGTGATCCAAACCCCTATTACCACTCTCTCCTCTTTTGAGCTAACACTATTCCTGTGTTTTTAATGTGTATTGTTCTACATTTTTTTAAAGTTCCAATAAAAGTTATATTTTAAATTTTCCTGTAAACCTGCCAAGTGTAACTCAGTCGTATTCTACATTCAGGGAATTAGAGTGCTATAAATGTGTACATTTTCTGAAGACTTTGATCTTCTTTTGTTCTCTCATTAACCGGTACACAGCACCAACGTTTGCATCACGTAACATTAGGAGGAACACATGTACGTTAATTTCCTCCAAGTTATTATTTAAATAAATATTACTACTAATTATATTCCCTATAACATCTCAGTAGTGCCGTTGGGCCCCTTTTTCTCTTATCATATCTGGTGTAACAGTAGTGTACATTTAAAAAAAACAACGCTTTTTTGACTGTGAAATAATAGCAGTCAGTTTCCTTCACACGTGTGCGTTTCAGTGCCTGCCAGGGCACAGTGTCACACCAGTGCAACTCATATCTGGTGTAACAGTAGTGTACATTTAAAAAAAACAACACTTTTTTGACTGTGAAATAATAGCAGTCAGTTTCCTTCACACGTGTGCGTTTCAGTGCCTGCCAGGGCACAGTGTCACACCAGTGCAACTCATATCTAGTGTAACAGTAGTGTACATTTAAAATAAAAAATTTTTTTTTGACTGTAATAGATTGAATAGCAGTTAGTTGTCTGCAAGCGTGTGTGTCAGGCCTACAGCTTCTACTCTGCCAACTTCTGCCAGTGCACAGTTCCACTCATATCTGTTGTCACAGTAGCTTGCACGCATAGTAGCACTAATCGAAAAAAAAAATGACAGGCAGAGGCAGGCCACCCCACAGGGGCTGTCGTGGTCGTGGTGCTGTGATTCCCTTTGGCCCTAGAATAATGCCCAGTGTTCAGAGGTCACGTACCCTGAACTCGATCAGTTCTGAGGACATAGTTGACTGGCTAACACAGGACACCCAATCTTCTACAGCTTCCGCTCGGAACCTTGACGCACCATCCTCCTCCAGCTTAGCTTCGGGCACCTCTCAAGTTACCACTCGCCTGCCTTCCACCACCACCAACACTAGCACCACAGCCACTTCACTTGATCTGTCAGAGGAGTTATTTACACATCAGTTGGAAGAAATGAGTGATAGTGATGCACAACCATTATTGCCAGAGGATGTAGATAACAGGGATATTTCTCAGTCAGGCAGCATTACACACATGGACGTACTGTGTGATGATGATGATGTTGTACTCACTGCTGCTTCCTTTGCTGAGTTGTCAGATACAAGTGAAGCGGTTGATGATGACGATGAGTCCATGACTGTCACGTGGGTGCCCACTAGAAGAGAAGAAGAAGAGGGGGAAAGTTCAGACAGAGAGGAGGAGGAGACGAGTTGGAAGCAGGGGAAGGTCGTCGCAAGGAGCTAGTGGCACAGTCAGACAGCATGCATCGGCACCCGGGGTCAGCCAGACAGCACGCCAATCAACGCATGCTGTTGATTTAGCTCAAAAGAGGAGAGAGTGGTAATAGGGGTTTGGATCACCGACCACCACCAGAATGCCGTCATTGCAGAGCTCAGCAGTGTGGCATTTTTTTTGTGTGCCTGCCTCTGACAACAGCGATGCCATTTGCAACCTGTGCCAAAAGAAACTGAGTTGTGGGAAGTCCAACACCCACCTAGGTACAACTGCTTTGCGAAGGCACATGATCGCACATCACAAACGCCTATGGGATCAACACATGAGTAGAAGCAGCACACAAACTCAAAGCCGCCATCCTCCTCCTGGTCCAGCATCTTCAGCCACGTCAACCATTGCTGTCCTCCTTGCCCTCTCTCAACCATCCGCCACTCCGTCTCTCGCCTTGAGCAGTTCCTGCTCATCTGCCCACAGTCAGGTGTCTGTCAAGGACATGTTTGAGCGTAAGAAGCCAATGTCACAAAGTCACCCCCTTGCCCGGCATCTGACAGCTGGCTTGTCTGAACTCTTAGCCCGCCAGCTTTTACCATACAAGCTGGTGGAGTCTGAGGCGTTCAAAAAATTTGTAGCTATTGTGACACCGCAGTGGAAGGTACCCGGCCAAAATTTCTTTGCACAAAAGGCAATCCCCAACCTGTACTCAATTGTGCAAAAGGAAGTAATGGCATGTCTGGCACACAGTGTTGGGGCAAGGGTCCATCTGACCACTGATAGGTGGTCTGCAAAGCATGGTCAGGGCAGGTATATCACCTACACTGCGCATTGGGTAAACCTGCTGATGGCTGCCAAGCATGGAATGCGTGGCTCTGCAGAGGAGTTGGTGACAACGCCACGACTTGCAGGCAGGCTTGCTGCCACCTCCTCTACTCCTCCTACTCCATCCTCTTCCATAACCTCCTCGGCTGAGTCCTCTTCTGCTGCTGCGTCTTGCTCCACATCAACGGCACCCCCCCAGCTCCGCAGGTACTATTCCACATCCCGGATACGGCAGTGTCACACCGTCTTGGAGTTGACTTGCCTGAAAGCAGAGAGTCACACCGGACCAGCACTCCTGTCCACCCTGAACGCACAGGTGGATCAGTGGCTGACTCTGCACCAACTGGAGATCGGCAAAGTGGTTTGTGACAACGGAAGAAATTTGTTGGCGGCATTGAATTTGGGCAAGTTGACACATGTCTCTTCCTCCACCTAGCCACGTACAACACCAAGGGTCCCCGAAAGGTGACAACAAGCCCCCTGGGACGCCTGCTGTGTTCTTCAAAGCCACCTTCCTCCTCTGACTCCTCTTCTTCAGACTCCTCTCTCTGCGTTGCCTCTCTCTGCGTTATTATAAGGTGTGTTAAGTAGTACTATTCCTATCAGTTTAATCCCTGTTACGTCCCCCTATCAGGGGACTGTATATGGCATGGATTTTAAGAACCGGGAGATGGAAAAAGATGCTTGGACGGTCCTCCTACTTCAAATTTGGGGCACTGCGCATGCAATCGTGTCCGGTCTTTTAGCCGATGGACATTTGGCAGACGGACATTTGGCCGACGGACATTTGAACGAAACACAAATGGATGTCAGATAACAGTCCGGCCATGAGATAGATAGATTTGATAGATAGATCAATAGATGCAATAGATACATTTAAGAGATACGATAGATAGATAAATAGATAGATTTGATAGATAGATAGATAATTTCCCAGACAGAGAATTACAAGACGTACGGTCTGGGACCCATGGTAAGGTCACTTCCTTTTGCACAATCGAGTACAGGTTGGGGATTGCCTTTTGTGCATTGAAATTTCAGCCGGGTACCTTCCACTGCGGTGTCCCCTATCAGGGGACGTGTATATGGCATGGATTTTAGGAACCGGGAGATGGAAAAAGATGCTTGGTCGGTCCTTCTACTTCAAATTTGGTCACTGCGCATGCAATCTACTGTGCCACCAGATATGAGTGGTGTGTTAAGTAGTACTATTCTTATCAGTTTAATCCCTGTTACGTCCCCTATCAGGGGACGTGTATATGGCATGGATTTTAGGAACCGGGAGATGGAAAAAGATGCTTGG
This sequence comes from Bombina bombina, assembly GCF_027579735.1. Lineage (NCBI taxonomy): Eukaryota > Metazoa > Chordata > Amphibia > Anura > Bombinatoridae > Bombina > Bombina bombina. The sequence goes on along the minus strand of NC_069499.1, from coordinate 1,016,958,737 downwards.
TCGGTCCGGCCACGAGATAGATAGATTTGATAGATAGATAGATAGATACATAGATTAGATAGATAGATCAATAGATGCAATAGATACATTTGATAGATATGATAGATAGAAAGCTTTGATAGATAAATAGATAGATTTGATAGATAGATAATTTCCCAGACAGAGAATTACAAGACGTGCGGTTTGGGACCCATGGTAAGGTTACTTCCTTTTGCACAATCGAGTACAGGTTGAGAATTGCCTTTTGTGCATTGAAATTTCGGCCGGGTACCTTCCACTGCAGTGTCCCCTATCAGGGGACGTGTATATGGCATGGATTTTAGGAACCGGGAGATGGAAAAAGATGCTTGGTCGGTCCTTCTACTTCAAAGTTGGGGCACTGCGCATGCAATCTACTGTGCCACCAGATATGAGTGGTGTGTTAAGTAGTACTATTCTTATCAGTTTAATCCCTGTTACGTTCCCTATCAGGGGACGTGTATATGGTATGGATTTTAGGAACCGGGAGATGGAAAAAGATGCTTGTTCGGTCCGGCCACGAGATTGATAGATTTGATAGATAGATACATAGATTAGATAGATCAATAGATGCAATAGATACATTTGATAGATACGATAGATAGATAGATAGATAGATAGATTTGATAGATAAATAGATAGATTTGATAGATAGATAATTTCCCAGACAGAGAATTACAAGACGTGCGGTCTGAGACCCATGGTAAGGTTCCCAGAGGCAGTTGCGGCGCCAGGGGACGTGTATATGGCATGGATTTTAGGAACCGGGAGATGGAAAAAGATGCTTGGTCGGTCCTCCTACTTCAATTATGGGGCACTGCGCATGCAATCTAATGTGCCACCAGATAGGAGTGGTGTGTTAAGTAGTACTATACCTATCAGTTTAATCCCTGTTACGTGCCTTTTTTTGGTTTGGTTTTTGAAGCCACAGTGCAGCACCAGAGGCCAGAAAAATTTGGCATGTACACATGCCTGAAAAATTAGGTATTGTTGCAGCCGCTGCTATAGAAAAATTGATGTTTGTTTCCCAGGCAGAAAGTGCCCTAAAACATTGTGGCTTGAACCCTAGTTGGTGGCGAATAAGTCACACAAGTCATCCGGCATTCGAAGATAAAATACAGCACCGTGTGGACCATTTTTAGCCCAAGGCAGCTCATCTCATCAGGCCTTTTTTACTCAAATGTATCGCCCAATGTCAGTCCCTTCGGGATCCATCCCTAATTAATCTTAATAAAGGTGAGGTAATGTAGACTTTTTTGACCTAGGCGAATTCTCTTCTCAGTGACAATACCTCCTGCTGCACTGAAGGTCCTTTCTGACAAGACACTTGAAGAGGGGCAGGCCAAGTTCTATCGCAAATTGGGATAGCTCAGGCCACAGGTCAAGCCTGCACACCCAGTAGTCAAGGGGTTCATCGCTCCTCAGAGTGTCGAGATCTGCAGTTAAGGTGAGGTAGTCTGCTACCTGTCGGTCGAGTCGTTCTCTGAGGGTGGACCCCGAAGGGCTGTGGCGACACGTAGGACTTAAAAAGCTCCGCATGTCCTCCATCAACAACACGTCTGTAAAGCGTCCTGTCCTTGCCGGAGTGGTCATGGGAGTCGGAGGATTTCTTTCACCTCTTCCCCTGTTAGATTCCCGTTGTGCTGTGACATCACCCTTATACGCTGTGTAAAGCATACTTTATCATTTATTTTGGAACTGCTGCATCCTTTTCGACTTGTGGTAATTCGGTTACATTTCAGGCACTTTATGCTTATACTGGGGGTCTAGTAGCGTGGACACCCAGTACAGGTCGTTCTCCTTCAGCTTTTTTATACGAGGGTCACTCAACATTCACAACAGCATGAAAGACCCCATTTGCACAAGGTTGGATGCCGAGCTACTCATGTCCCGTTCCTCGTCCACAGTGATCTCACTGAAGGTATCTTCTTCCCCCCAGCCACGTACAACACCACAGGTACCCTGGGATGCCTGTTGTGGTTGGTCTTCCTCCTAATCCTCAAAGCCACATTCCTCCTCTGACTCCTCTTCCTCACAATCCTCTTCCAGCGTTGCCGCTGGTCCAGCAAGCGATGTTGATAAGGCTGTTTCTGGTGGTGATGGGGACCACAACTCTCCCTCTTCCTCTTCACGCTCATCTACGGCCTGATCCAGCACTCTTCACAGGGCACGCTCCAGGAAGAAAACAAATGGTATGATGTCACTGATGGTGCCTTCGGTGCGACGGACTAGGTTTGTCACCTCTTCAAAAGGACGCATTAGCCTACAGGCATTGCGCATGAGCGTCCAGTAATGTGGCAAAAAAATTCCCAGCTCCACAGAGGCTGTCCTAGCACCCCGGTCATACAAATACTTGTTAACGGCTTTTTCTTGTTGGAACAGGCGGTCGAACATTAGGAGTGTTGAATTCCAACGTGTCGGGCTGTCGCAAATCAAGTGCCTCACTGGCATGTTGTTTCGCCGCTGGATATCGGAAAAGTGCGCCATGGCCGTGTAGGAATGCCTCAAATGGCCACACACCTTCCTGGCCTACTTCAGGACGTCCTGTAAGCCTGGGTACTTATGCATAAAGCGTTGTACGATCAGATTACACACATGTGCCATGCACGGCACATGTGTCAACTTGCCCAAATTCAATGCCGCCACCAAATTACTTCCGTTGTCAGAAACCACTTTGCCGATCTCCAGTTGGTGCGGAGTCAGCCACTGATCCACCTGTGTGTTCAGGGTGGACAGAAGTGCTGGTCCGGTGTGACTCTCTGCTTTCAGGCAAGTCAACCCCAAGACGGCGTGACACTGCCGTATACGGGATGTGGAATAGTACCTGCGGAGCTGGGGGGTGCCGTTGATGTGGAGCAAGACGCAGCAGCAGAAGAGGACTCAGCCGAGGAGGTTATGGAAGAGGATGGAGTAGGAGGAGTAGAGGAGGTGGCAGCAGGCCTGCCTGCAAGTCGTGGCGGTGTCACCAACTCCTCCTCTGCAGAGCCACACATTCCATGCTTGTCAGCCGTCAGCAGGTTTACCCAATGTGCAGTGTAGGTGATATACCTGCCCTGACCATGCTTTGCAGACCAGCTATCAGTGGTCAAATGGACCCTTGCCCCGACACTGTGTGCCAGACATGCCATTACTTCCTTTCGCACAATCGAGTACAGGTTGGGGGTTGCCTTTTGTGCAAAGAAATTTTGGCCGGGTACCTTACACTGCGGTGTCCCAATAGCTACAAATTTTTTGAACGCCTCAGACTCCACCAGCTTGTATGGTAAAAGCTGGCGGGCTAAGAGTTCAGACAAGCCAGCTGTCAGACGCCGGGCAAGGGGGTGACTTTGTGACATTGGCTTCTTACGCTCAAACATGTCCTTGACAGACACCTGACTGTAGGCAGATGAGCAGGAACTGCTACGGAAGAGAGACAGAGTGGCGGATGGTTGAGAGGGGGCAAGGAGGACAGCAGTGGTTGACGTGGCTGAAGATGCTGGACCAGGAGGAGGATGGCGGCTTTGAGTTTGTGTGCTGCTTCTACTCATGTGTTGATCCCATAGGCGTTTGTGATGTGCGATCATGTGCCTTCGCAAAGCAGTTGTACCTAGGTGGGTGTTGGACTTCCCACGACTCAGTTTCTTTTGGCACAGGTTGCAAATGGCATCGCTGTTGTCAGAGGCAGACACACAAAAAAAATGCCACACTGCTGAGCTCTGCAATGACGGCATTCTGGTGGTGGCAACAGCATGCGTTGATTGGCCTGCTGTCTGGCTGACCCCGGGTGCCGATGCATGCTGTCTGACTGTGCCACTAGCTCCTTGGGACAACCTCCCCCTGCTTCCAACTCGTCTCCTCCTCCTCCTCTCTGTCTCCCCATCTGAACTTTCCCCCTGTTCTTCTTCTCTTCTAGCGGACACCTGAGTGACATCCACGGACGCATCGTCATCATCAACTGCTTCAATTGTATCTGACAAATCAACAAAGGAAGCAGCAGCGGGTACAACATCATCATCATCACACCATACGTCCATGTCTGTAATGCTGCTTGACTGAGACATATCACTGTTATCTACATCCTCTGTCAATGATGGTTGCGCATCACTCATTTCTTCCAACTGGTGTGTAAAAAACTCCTCTGACAGATCAAGTGAAGCGGCTGTGGTGCTAGTGTTGGTGGTGGCAGCAGGCGGGCGAGTGGTAACTTGAGAGGTGCCCGAAGATAAGCTGGATGAGGATGGTGCATCAAGGTTCGGAGTGGAAGCTATAGAAGATTGGGTGTCCTGTGTTATAAAGTCAATTATTTCCTCAGAACTTTTCGAGTTCATGGGACGTGGCCTCTGGACACTGGGCATTATTCTAGGGCCAAAGAGAATCACAGCACCACAACGGCACCTGCGGGGTGGCCTGCCTCTGCATGTCATTTTTTTTAAATGTACACTTACACTACTATTAAACAAGATTTGAGTGGTGGCACTGGGCAAGTGGGCATAGTATAAGCTGTGAGCCTGACACAAAAAAGCAGACTGATGTTTCAAAGTCCAAAAAGTTTTTTTTGTTTTTAAATGTACACTTACACTACTATTAAACAAGATATGAGTGGTGGCACTGGGCAAGTGGGCACAGTATACGCTGTGAGCCTGAAACAAAAAAGCAGACTGATGTTTCAAAGTCCAAAAAGTTTTTTTTTGTTTTTAAATGTACACTTACACTACTATTAAACAAGATATGAGTGGTGGCACTGGGCAAGTGGGCACAGTATACGCTGTGAGCCTGACACAAAAAAGCAGACTGATGTTTCACAGTCCAAAAAGTTTTTATTTTTTTAAATGTACACTTACACTACTATTAATCAAGATATGAGTGGTGGCACTGGGCAAGTGGGCCCAGTATAAGCTGTGAGCATGAAACAAAAAAGGAGACTGATGTTTCACAGTCCAAAAAGTTTTTTTTGTTTTTAAATGTACACATACACTACTATTAAACAAGATATGAGTGGTGGCACTGGGCAAGTGGGCACAGTATACGCTGTGAGCCTGACACAAAAAAGCAGACTGATGTTTCACAGTCCAAAAAGTTTTTTTTTGTTTTTAAATGTACACTTACACTACTATTAAACAAGATATGAGTGGTGGCACTGGGCAAGTGGGCACAGTATATGCTGTGAGCCTGACACAAAAAAGCAGACTGATGTTTCACAGTCCAAAAAGTTTTTATTTTTTTAAATGTACACTTACACTACTATTAAACAAGATATGAGTGGTGGCACTGGGCGAGTGGGCCCAGTATAAGCTGTGAGCCTGAAACAAAAAAGCAGACTGATGTTTCACAGTCCAAAAAGTTTTTTTTGTTTTTAAATGTACACTTACAATACTATTAAACAAGATATGAGTGGTGGCACTGGGCAAGTGGGCCCAGTATAAGCTGTGAGCCTGAAACAAAAAAGAAGACTGATGTTTCACAGTCCAAAAAGTTTTTTTTGTTTTTAAATGTACACTTACACTACTATTAAACAAGATATGAGTGGTGGCACTGGGCAAGTGGGCCCAGTATAAGCTGTGAGCCTGAAACAAAAAAACAGACTGATGTTTCACAGTCCAAAAGGTTTTTTTTGTTTTTAAATGTTCACTTACACTACTATTAAACAAGATATGAGTGGTGGCACTGGGCAAGTGGGCACAGTATACACTGTGAGCCTGACACAAAAAAGCAGACTGATGTTTCACAGTCCAAAAAGTTTTTTGTTTTTAAATTTACACTACTGTTACACCAGATATGAGTGGTGGCACTGGGCAAGTGGGCACAGTATACGTTGTGAGCCTGGCACACACGCTGGCAGGCAGGCAACTGCAATTAGATTACACAAGCAGACTGATGTTTCAGTCATTTTTTTAAATTTACACTACTGTTACACTAGATATGAGTGGGGGCACTGGGCAAGTGGGCACAGTATACGCTGTGACCCTGGCACACACGCTGGCAGGCAACTGCAATTAGATTATACTAGCAGACTGATGTTTCACAGTCGAACAAGTTTTTTTTTTTAAATTAAACTACTGTTACACCAGATATGAGTGGTGGCACTGGGCAAGTGGGCCTGGCACACACGCTGGCAGGCAGGCAACTGCAATTAGATTACACAAGCAGACTGATGTTTCACAGTCAAAAACGTTTATTTTTTTTAAAATTTACACTACTGTTACACCAGATATGAGTGGTGGCACTGAGCAAGTGGGCCGGGCACACACGCTGGCAGGCAACTGCAATTAGATTACACTAGCAGACTGATGTTTCACAGTCAAAAAAGTTTTTTTTTTTAATTTACACTACTGTTACACCATATATGAGTGGTGTGGCACTGGGCAAGTGGGCCTGGCACACACTCTGGCAGGCAGGCAATTGCAATTAGATTACACTAGCAAACTGATGTTTCACAGTCAAAAAAGTTTTTTTTTTAAATTTACACTACTGTTACACCAGATATGAGTGGTGGCACTGGGCAAGTGGCTTGGCAGGCAGGCAACTGCAATTAGATTACACAGGGAAAAAAAATGATGTTCTAGCCCTAAAAAGGGCTTTTTGGGGTGCTGTGCTTACAGCAGAGATCAGATGAGTCCTTCAGGACTGTAGTGGACACTGAATACACTAGCCTAGCTATCAATTTCCCTATTAAATCACCAGCAGCTACACTGTCCCTCCTCTCACTAACAATGCAGCTTCCGAATGAATCTAAAATGGCTGCTGTTCAGGAGCTGGAAGGGTCTGGGAGGGTGGGTCTGCTGCTGATTGGCTGGAATGTGTCTGCAGACTGTGAGATACAGGGTCAAAGTTTACTCAATGATGACGAATAGGGGGCGTATCGAACATTGCATATGTTTGCCCGCCGCGGCGAACGTGAACATGCTATGTTCACTGGGAACTATTCGCCGGCGAACTATTCGCGACATCACTAGTTGCCATTTCAGGCGTTCCTACACGGCCATGGCGCACTTTTCAGATATCCAGCAGCAAAACAACATGCCAGTGAGGCGCTTGATTTGCGACAGCCCGACACGTTGGAATTCAACACTCCTTCAGGCCCATTTATCAAAGGGCTTGCGGACCTGATCCGACACTGCGGATCAGGTCCGCAAGACCTCGCTAAATGCGGAGAGCAATACGCTCTCCGCATTTAACATTGCACCAGCAGCTCACAAGAGCTGCTGGTGCAACGCCGCCCCCTGCTGACTCGCGGCCAATCGGCCGCCAGCAGGGAGCTGTCAATCAACCCGATCGTATTCGATCGGGTTGATGTCCGGCGATTCCTGTCCGCCTGTTCAGAGCAGGCGGACAGGGTTATGGAGCAGCGGTCTTTAGACCGCTGCTTCATAAGTTGTGTTTCTGGCGAGTCTGAAGACTCGCCAGAAACACGGCCCTTCAAGCTCCGTACGGAGCTTGATAAATGGGCCTGCTATTGTTCGACCGTCTGCTCCAACAAGAAAAAGCCGTTAACGACTATTTGTATGACGGGGGTGCTAGGACAGCATCTGTGGAGCTGGGATTTTTTTTGCCACGTTACTGGACGCTCATGCGCAATGCCTGTAGGCTCATGCGTCCTTTTGAGGAGGTGACAAACCTAATCAGTCGCACCGAAGGCACCATAAGCGACATCATACCATTTGTTTTCTTCCTGGAGCGTGCCCTGCGAAGAGTGCTGGATCAGGCCGTAGATGAGCGTGAAAAGGAAGAGGAAGAGTTGTGGTCTCCATCACCACCAGAAACAGCCTTATCAGCATCGCTTGCTGGACCTGCGGCAACACTGGAAGAGGATTGTGAGGAAGAGGAGTCAGAGGAGGAATGTGGCTTTGAGGAGGAAAACCAACCACAACAGGCATCCCAGGGTGCTCGTTGTCACCTATCTGGTACCCGTGGTGTTGTACGTGGCTGGGGGGAAGAACATACCTTCAGTGAGATCACTGAGGACGAGGAACGGGACATGAGTAGCTCGGCATCCAACCTTGTGCAAATGGGGTCTTTCATGCTGTTGTGCCTGTTGAGGGACCCTCGTATAAAAAGGCTGAAGGAGAACGACCTGTACTGGGTGTCCACGCTACTAGACCCCCAGTATAAGCATAAAGAGCCTGAAATGTTACTGAATTACCGCAAGTTGGAAAGGATGCAGCAGTTACAAAATAAATTAAGTATGCTTTACACAGCGTATAAGGGTGATGTCACAGCACAACGGGAATCTAACAGGGGAAGAGGTGAAAGTAATCCTCCTCCTCCCACAACCACGCCGGCAAGGACAGGATGCTTTACAGACGTGTTGTTGATGGAGGACATGCGGAGCTTTTTAAGTCCTACGCATCGCCACAGCCCTTCGGGGTCAACCCTCAGAGAAAGACTCGACCGACAAGTAGCAGACTACCTCGCCTTAACTGCAGATATCGACACTCTGAGGAGTGATGAACCCCTTGACTACTGGGTGTGCAGGCTTGACCTGTGGCCTGAGCTATCCCAATTTGCGATAGAACTTCTGGCCTGCCCCTCTTCAAGTGTCCTGTCAGAAAGGACCTTCAGCGCAGCAGGAGGTATTGTCACTGAGAAGAGAAGTCGCCTAGGTCAAAAAAGTCTAGATTACCTCACCTTTAGTCACCAGAAGGGACTGACAGTGGGACAGTGGGATATACATTCGACTAAAAAAGGCCTGATGAGATGAGCTGCCTTGGGCTAAAAATGGTCCACACGCTGCTGTATTTTATCTCTGAATGCCGGATGACTTGCGTGACTTATCCGCCACCAACTAGGGTTCAAGCCGCAATTTTTTAGGGCACTTTCTGCCTGGGAAACAAACATCTATTTTACTGGCCGCTGCTACAGCAGCGGCTGCAACAATACCTAATTTTTCAGGCATGTGTACATGCCAAATTTTTCTGGCCTCTGGTGCTGCACTGTGGCTTCAAAAACCAAACCAAAAAAAGGCACATAACAGGGATTAAACTGATAGGAATAGTACTACTTAACACACCACTCTTATCTGGTGGCACATTAGATTGCACGCGCAGTGCCCCAAATTTGAAGTAGGAGGTCCGACCAAGCATCTTTTTCCATCTCCCGGTTCCTAAAATCGATGCCATATACACCTCCCCTGATAGGGGACGTAACAGGGATTAAACTGATAAGAATAGAACTACTTAACACACCACTCCTATCTGGTGGCATATTAGATTGCACACGCAGTGCCCCAAATTTGAAGTAGGAGGACCGACCAAGCATCTTTTTCCATCTCCCGGTTCCTAAAATCAATGCCATATACACGTCCCCTGATAGGGGACATAACAGGGATTAAACTGATAAGAATAGTACTACTTAACACACCATTCCTATCTGGTGGCACATTAGATTGCACGCGCAGTGCCTCAAATTTGAAGTAGGAGGACCGACCAAGCATCTTTTTCCATCTCCCGGTTTCTAAAATCGATGCCATATACACGTCCCCTGATAGGGGACGTAACAGGGATTAAACTGATAGAAATAGTACTACTTAACACACCTTATAATAACGCAGAGAGAGGCTACGCAGAGAGAGGAGTCGGAAGAAGAGGAGTCAGAGGAGGAAGGTGGCTTTGAGTATGTGGAAGACCAAACACATCAGGCGTCCCAGGAGGCTTGTTGTCACCTTTCGGGAACCCTTGGTGTTGAACGTGGCTGGGTGGAGGAAGAAACCTTCAATGACATCAGTGAGGACAATGAACGGGACATGGCTAGCTTGGTATCCAACCTTGTGCAAATGGGGAGTTTGCCGTTGTGCAAATGGACTGTTTGCGGTTGTTTGCGGTTTTGTCTGTCACTGTAAAGCGGGCGTAACCCTTACACTACCTGATCGATACAACATCATACCTGATGTTTTAAAGCACGTTATTCCAAACAATTTAGGAATGTTAGGTGATTTATGCCCTTTATGGATTAAAACCAGACTCTGCATCAACTATGTAATTTTCCATGGGAATTTTGCCATGGATCCCCCCCCGGCATGCCACAGTCCAGGTGTTAGTCCTCTTGAAACAACTTTTCAATCACTTTTGTGGCCAGGAAGAGTCCCTGTGGGTTTTAAAATTTGCCTGCCTATTGAAGTCTATGGCGGTTCGCCTGGTTCGCCCGTTCGTGAACTTTTGCGGAAATTTGCGTTCGCCGTTTGCGAACGCAAAATTTTATGTTCGCGACATCACTACTCTCAGGAAGCTGCACTGTCCACAGAGTCACAGGCAGTTAACTCCAGACAGGTCTTGGTGCAAGTCCCAAAAGGGAAAATTACAAAACAAACAAATAAATATAACACACAGAGAAAGTCCAGCACTCACTTTCAAGCTCACAATTAAGGTAAAAAGTAAAAATGGAAGAGTTAGTTACCACATCTGGCCAAATGGGACAAGCCCAGGTACCACATCATGGTCTTTTCCAAAAACCTGAGTCCCTAAACAGCCACACAATGCAGGCTCACAATCCAGCAAACTGGGAAAAAATGAAGGGTGCACAGGCTTATGTAATCTCCCCAAACATATACAAAATACAGAAGGGGACAGCACTCTCAGGCCGGACCGGGTACACATCTCATGACCCTGTAACATGCACAGCCCTGGGTGCACAATAGCACTCTCAGGAAGCTGCACTTTCCACAGAGTCACAGGCAGCTACCCCAGACAGGTCTGGGTGCAAGTCCCAAAAGGGAAAATTACAAAACAAACAAACACACAGAGAAAGTCCAGAACTCACTTACAAGCTCACAATTTAGGTAAAAAGTAAAAATGGAAGAGTTAGTTACCGCATCTGACCAAATGGGACAAGCCCAGGTACCACGTCAAGGTCTCTTCCAAAAACCTGGGTCCCTAAACAGCCACACAATGCAGGCTCACAATCCAGCAAACTGGGGAAAAATGAAGGGTGCACAGGCTTATGTAATATATATATATATATATATTTTAAAATAATAAGAACATTTTCTTCTATGTGAAGAATATTTGAATGTAAAGTATTTGTAACTTACTTCAGGTTTAGCTCAGTTGGTATAATGCAGTGTCGGTATAGTGCACATTTGAGTAGTTTGTTTTTTTATGTTAGCGCAGTCGTGGTATCCAAAGTCCTGAAGTTAGAACGCATCAGACCTTCATTTGTGCGCTAACGTTTTAATTTAGACTTGTAATACACGATTACACATGCAAACCCTGCCGCATTAAAAGTTTACTTTGAGCGCAGTTAGTGTGTGAGTGAAAAAGTTAGTTAGCGCCCCACTTGTAATCTGGCCCTATGTGTGATAGGGGTAACAGGAGAGTTACATCTCTCTTCTGTGTGAGTTGCTGGAAACATGAGGGTTATATCACTGCTCTTTGTAATGTTACTGGATATATAGAGATTAAAGCACAACTTTAACTCACAATATAGGGGTTAAGTCATTGCTCTGTGTGGGTTACTGGCAACTATGGGTCAGAGCACGGTACTTAATAAACAGCTGGCTAGAAGGGAGATAAATACATGCACTTTGTGTATTAAGAAGTAAATCCCTATATGGTTTGTGGTAATGTGAAGGTTATATCCCTGAACTGTTACTGGTAACAAAGAGGTTAAATATCTTCACTGTGTGACATACTGGCAATAAGGTTTCTAAATCATTGCACTGTTTGGGTTATGAAGGAAGGGGATGAATGCAGGGCTCTGTATTTCTATTACTTGTAGGAAGGAGTTGTGATAAATATAAATGAGGTAAATATAGTATAAAATTGGTGTTGCTGGTAGGTTTGAGGGGACAGCAGATGGGATTAGGGCTGAATAAAACCTAAGTATGCGGCTATCATCAAGTCTTAATGTTATTGCTTTGAATATCTGTTTTCTAATCCCTTATCAGTCTTATAAGTACTTTGTTGATGTAAGTTATAGAGGTGTTATCCTGTGCCAGAATTAAAATCTGTTACCATTTCTGTTCTGAAAGTGTTTGGCCTACATGTCTGAGTGCTGGATATACAAATTATTCTCAGAGGCGGCTGAGTCTGCATCCAGTCAGTGAAGATCTATACCTTTAGATAAACACACCTAGGCAGCTATCGCTGGGATTCACAATCTCACTTCTGCTTGAGTCTTTTTTGAGCTAATCTCTGTATGCAAACAAAATGCACAAACCAGGATACCCTGCATGTTTGACTTGATTATTAGCTCTTGTGTGCAGCTGTGCTACTAAATCCAGCCCGCTGGCACACTGTATAGATCTGGCAAGCTGTATAGATCTGAGATCTCTGGCTAAATGTCCATAGATTGTCAGTTTGTTAGCCCAGCAATGCTCTAAATCTTGCATGCAGCCAAGCTGTACAGATCAGCCCAATCTGCCTATGGGATTCAAGAGATACAGATGTGTCTTTAATGTGAAGGAAGAAAAATGTGCGCGCTCCATTACAGCTATTGAACGGCTATAAACGGCCATTTGGGCTTAAGGGACTTACTAAAATGTGTCTGAGCCAGCAAAATTTACACACCGCCCTGCAACCTCCTCCAAACAGCTGCACAACAGCTCTGCCAAGGATTGACCCATGCTCTGCCAGTTCTTCACTGCCAAAAGAGCTTATTATGGTCCCAAATAAAGGCTCTTCATACTGTTTCTGGAGCTCTGTATGATATCACTCTTCAACTCCATTTTTTCTCTTCTATATCTGTTTCCTGTACTCTTCTGCTACCTTATCAAATGCATCATTCACTACCTACAAACCTTCACCTCCTATAACTTCTATTGCTCTATATAAAAGCTGCTATTATAACTCCTCTGATTTCTACTCCTATATAATTGTATAAACTCTCCATACAGCTGCTCCAGTTGATCCATAGTATCCCTACCTATAACTTGTAATAGCAGATACATATAACTATTCTCCTTATGCATCCAATTGTTTCATATAATCTCTTCCTACAATTAATCTTATTTCTCCAAAATAATGATTCTCTACAACCCCTATTTCTGCATATTATTCTCTCTACGCCTAATGCTTATTTGGTATAATTTTTCCCTTTAAAAATATCTTTTGTTTAATTTAAAGGGACTAACTTTGTTGTAGGTTACAATTTTGTACTTATTTCTGAGCCTCTGATGATATTGTCAATAAGTTTTTCCAGTGATCACAATCCTAAAATGCATCTGTGGTTAATCATTTTTACCTCCGCAAAACAACACAAAATTGTTTAAAATCTATGGCCTAGATTTGGAGTTCGGCGGTAAAAGGGCTGTTAACGCTCCGCGGGCTTTTTTCTGGCCGCACCATAAATTTAACTCTGGTATCGAGAGTTTAAACAAATGCTGCGTTAGGCTCCAAAAAAGGAGCGTAGAGCATTTTTACCGCAAATGCAACTCTCGATACCAGAGTTGCTTACGGACGCGGCCGGCCTCAAAAACGTGCTCGTGCACGATTCTCCCATAGGAAACAATGGGGCTGTTTGAGCTGAAAAAAAACCTAACACCTGCAAAAAAGCAGCGTTCAGCTCCTAACGCAGCCCCATTGTTTCCTATGGGGAAACACTTCCTACGTCTGCACCTAACACTCTAACATGTACCCCGAGTCTAAACACCCCTAGCCTTACACTTATTAACCCCTAATCTGCCGCCCCCGCTATCGCTGACACCTGCATATTTTTTTAACCCCTAATCTGCCGCTCCGTAAACCGCCGCAACCTATGTTATCCCTATGTACCCCTAATCTGCTGCCCTAACATCGCCGACCCCTATATTATATTTATTAACCCCTAATCTGCCCCCCTCAACGTCGCCGACACCTGCCTACACTTATTAACTCCTAATCTGCCGAGCGGACCTGAGCGCTACTATAATAAAGTTATTAACCCCTAATCCGCCTCACTAACCCTATCATAAATAGTATTAACCCCTAATCTGCCCTCCCTAACATCGCCGACACCTACCTTCAATTATTAACCCCTAATCTGCCGAGCGGACCTCACCGCTACTATAATAAATGTATTAACCCCTAAAGCTAAGTCTAACCCTAATACTAACACCCCCATAACTTAAATATAATTTACATCTAACGAAATTAATTAACTCTTATTAAATAACTTATTCCTATTTAAAGCTAAATACTTACCTGTAAAATAAATCCTAATATAGCTACAATATAAATTATAATTATATTATAGCTATTTTAGGATTAATATTTATTTTACAGGCAACTTTTTAATTATTTTAACAAGGTACAATAGCTATTAAATAGTTAAGAACTATTTAATAGTTACCTAGTTAAAATAATAACAAATTTACCTGTAAAATAAATCCTAACCTAAGATATAATTAAACCTAACACTACCCTATCAATAAATTAATTAAATAAACTACCTACAATTACCTACAATTAACCTAACACTACACTATCAATAAATTAATTAAACACAATTCCTACAAATAAATACAATTAAATAAACTTGCTAAAGTACAAAAAATAAAAAAGAACTAAGTTACAAAAAATAATAAAATATTTACAAACATAAGAAAAATATTACAACAATTTTAAACTAATTACACCTACTCTAAGCCCCCTAATAAAATAACAAAGACCCCCAAAATAAAAAATTCCCTACCCTATTCTAAATTAAAAAAGTTACAAGCTCTTTTACCTTACCAGCCCTGAACAGGGCCCTTTGCGGGGCATGCCCCAAGGATTTCAGCTTTTTTGCCTGTAAAAAAAAACATACCATACCCCCCCCAACATTACAACCCACCACCCACATACCCCTAATCTAACCCAAACCCCCCTTAAATAAACCTAACACTAAGCCCCTGAAGATCTTCCTACCTTGTCTTCACCATACTAGGTTCACCGATCCGTCCTGGCTCCAACATCTTCATCCAACCCAAGCGGGGGTTGGCGATCCATCATCCGGTGCTGAAGAGGTCCAGAAGAGGCTCCAAAGTCTTCCTCCTATCCGGCAAGAAGAGGACATCCGGACCGGCAAACATCTTCTCCAAGCGGCATCTTCAATCTTCTTCCATCCGGTGCGGAGCGGGTCCATCTTGAAGCAGGCGACGCGGATCCATCCTCTTCTTCCGTTGTCTCCCGACGAATGACGGTTCCTTTAAGGGACGTCATCCAAGATGGCGTCCCTCGAATTCCGATTGGCTGATAGGATTCTATCAGCCAATCGGAATTAAGGTATGAATTTTCTGATTGGCTGATGGAATCAGCCAATCAGAATCAAGTTCAATCCGATTGGCTGATCCAATCAGCCAATCAGATTGAGCTCGCATTCTATTGGCTGTTCCGATCAGCCAATAGAATGCGAGCTCAATCTGATTGGCTGATTGGATCAGCCAATCGGATTGAACTTGATTCTGATTGGCTGATTCCATCAGCCAATCAGAAAATTCCTACCTTAATTCCGATTGGCTGATAGAATCCTATCAGCCAATCGGAATTCGAGGGACGCCATCTTGGATGACGTCCCTTAAAGGAACCGTCATTCGTCGGGAGACAACGGAAGAAGAGGATGGATCCGCGTCGCCTGCTTCAAGATGGACCCACTCCGCACCGGATGGAAGAAGATTGAAGATGCCGCTTGGAGAAGATGTTTGCCGGTCCGGATGTCCTCTTCTTGCCGGATAGGAGGAAGACTTTGGAGCCTCTTCTGGACCTCTTCAGCACCGGATGATGGATCGCCAACCCCCGCTTGGGTTGGATGAAGATGTTGGAGCCAGGACGGATCGGTGAACCTGGTATGGTGAAGACAAGGTAGGAAGATCTTCAGGGGCTTAGTGTTAGGTTTATTTAAGGGGGGTTTGGGTTAGATTAGGGGTATGTGGGTGGTGGGTTGTAATGTTGGGGGGGGGGGGTATGGTATGTTTTTTTTTACAGGCAAAAGAGCTGAAATCCTTGGGGCATGCCCCGCAAAGGGCCCTGTTCAGGGCTGGTAAGGTAAAAGAGCTTGTAACTTTTTTAATTTAGAATAGGGTAGGGAATTTTTTATTTTGGGGGTCTTTGTTATTTTATTAGGGGGCTTAGAGTAGGTGTAATTAGTTTAAAATTGTTGTAATATTTTTCTTATGTTTGTAAATATTTTATTATTTTTTGTAACTTAGTTCTTTTTTATTTTTTGTACTTTAGCTAGTTTATTTAATTGTATTTATTTGTAGGAATTGTGTTTAATTAATTTATTGATAGTGTAGTGTTAGGTTAATTGTAGGTAATTGTAGGTAGTTTATTTAATTAATTTATTGATAGGGTAGTGTTAGATTTAATTATATCTTAGGTTAGGATTTATTTTACAGGTAAATTTGTTATTATTTTAACTAGGTAACTATTAAATAGTTCTTAACTATTTAATAGCTATTGTACCTGGTTAAAATAATTAAAAAGTTACCTGTAAAATAAATATTAATCCTAAAATAGCTATAATATAATTATAATTTATATTGTAGCTATATTAGGATTTATTTTACAGGTAAGTATTTAGCTTTAAATAGGAATCATTTATTTAATAAGAGTTAATTAATTTCGTTAGATGTAAATTATATTTAAGTTAGGGGGGTGTTAGTGTTAGGGTTAGACTTAGCTTTAGGGGTTAATCAATTTATTAGAATAGCGGTGAGCTCCGGTCGTCAGATTAGGGGTTAATAATTGAAGTTAGGTGTCGGCGATGTTAGGGAGGGCAGATTAGGGGTTAATACTATTTATGATAGGGTTAGTGAGGCGGGTTAGGGGTTAATAACTTTATTATAGTAGCGCTCAGGTCCGCTCGGCAGATTAGGGGTTAATAAGTGTAGGCAGGTGTCGGCGACGTTGAGGGGGGCAGATTAGGGGTTAATAAATATAATATAGGGGTCGGCGGTGTTAGGGGTAGCAGATTAGGGGTACATAGGGATAACGTAGGTGGCGGCGCTTTGCGGTCGGAAGATTAGGGGTTAATTATTTTAAGTAGCTGGCGGCAACGTTGTGGGGGGCAGGTTAGGGGTTAATAAATGTAATACAGGGGTCGGCGGGGTTAGGGGCAGCAGATTAGGGGTACATAAGTATAACGTAGGTGGCGGTCGGCAGATTAGGGGTTAAAAATTTAAATCGAGTGGCGGCGATGTGGGGGGAGCTCGGTTTAGGGGTACATAGGTAGTTTATGGGTGTTAGTGTACTTTAGGGTACAGTAGTTAAGAGCTTTATGAACCGGCGTTAGCCAGAAAGCTCTTAACTCCTGCTATTTTCAGGCGGCTGGAATTTTGTCGTTAGAGCTCTAACGCTCACTTCAGAAACGACTCTAAATACCGGCGTTAGAAAGATCCCATTGAAAAGATAGGATACGCAAATGGCGTAGGGGGATCTGCGGTATGGAAAAGTCGCGGCTGAAAAGTGAGCGTTAGACCCTTTAATCACGGACTCCAAATACCGTCGGTAACCTAAAACCAGCGTTAGGAGCCTCTAACGCTGGTTTTGACGGCTACCGCCGAACTCCAAATCTAGGCCTAAGTCATTAATCTTCTGAATTCGTCATCCAAAAATGAAATGGGAAGAATTAATGTGAAACAAAATGGTGATTTCTGAGTTTTAGCAATTACATTGCAGGTTGTAGAGCTTGCATGTGTTTTAATGCCTTTTAATAATGTGCAGTGATGCTAATAGGTGAGGTGTACAATTAACCTTTTAGGGTATCGGTGTGTCCTTTTTACCTGGTCCCATCAGTAAAATCCCACCAGAAGATTAGTGTGCCATATTATAGCGGCACATCATGTTCTCCTCCTTGTGCTGTCTGACATAATGATGTTTGGGGCGCTTTTGGTGACAA
The DNA here is from genome assembly GCF_027579735.1 of Bombina bombina. Lineage (NCBI taxonomy): Eukaryota > Metazoa > Chordata > Amphibia > Anura > Bombinatoridae > Bombina > Bombina bombina. The sequence goes on along the minus strand of NC_069499.1, from coordinate 1,016,940,953 downwards.
GGTGCTCAGCAGCAGCTCCACCGGATAGAGGGAAATGCCATTAAAAATATAAATTATTCCATAAGCAAAAGTATTTGAATGTTCATAGACCATTAGATATACTGGGTGTCAATCTGCATAGCTTATAATACAACAATGTCAATGTCCAGCACTCCTACAAAAATGTGCACGCTATTGGGTTCTGCACTCACCCCAAAACCACTTGTCTTGTTCACAATCTGTTTATTGGGAAATCACCAAAGAGTAAATCAGCACAACGTTTCGGTCCAACTGACCTTAATAATGAGTAAGGTCAGTTGGACCAAAAAGTTGTGCTGATTTACAATTTGTGGTGCTGCTTTCTGGTCAGAACTCTGTGTGGTCTCATTTATTAGTGGCAGCAAGGAATTCTGCATATCATATGAGGGGGCAGTGAGTTAGTGGAAGACAGATTAGCCAGTAGCATACATAATGGTATGACTCCAGGTTGCCATGATGCTGCTTTGACGCCGGGTTACTATGACGGTGGTTTGCCTTGTCAGGATTGTTATGATGCAGTTATTCTGTCGACACAGTCAGTCTTGCATTGTTCTCGTGTCATCTTTTATGCCTCGCGCTGGTTTTCCTGCGTCGCGTCGTTCTTGGTGTGTCGTTCTCGCATTGTCTTTGGCACCCTTTTCCCTTTAAATACCATTCAGTTTATCTGTCTCATTGCCCTAGTATTGAGTTTTTCTCGTGGGTGTGCCTTGAACTATTATTTTTGGCTATCACATTGTGGCTTGTGACTCGGACTTCCTTTGACCATTCTTGCCCGATTGGTTCTGACCCTGGATTTCCCTAAGATTTTGGACTCTGATTCTGTTTCCTGTGAATGTTTGGTTTGACCCCTGGCTTGTCACTCTGCCTTGACCTCCCCGGTCACTTCCTAGTACTTAGCTTCTTGCTATTCTCCTGGCACTAAGTCATCCTTCTCCTGGGTCCTATCGCTACTATCCCAAAGATTTTTTATAATCACTCCACTTGACACCGGGATAACAAGGCTACTGGCCAGGATTGGTTTGATAACAAAATATGGTGGAGGAGTACTATACTTTATTAGAGCAGGGACAAGAAACCACTTATCACCTCGTGGCTCCTTGGAAGCTCGCCCTCTGCCCCTCCCTTGATTTTTATGTTTGGGTTTCCTCCTTATGAGGGCTAACTAGGTTGTTCAAGGCTTGAGGAGGGTTAGTCGAATTACCTCTATAAGTCATAGAACTATAATTTTGGACTCCCAAGGTTTCAACATGCTGTGCAACTAGTTGTACCTGGACCTACAGGTTTGGAGTTCTAGTGATCATGTGACGGATACTGCGGTAAGGGTGATGTCCCCAGGATAGAGCTTGGCAGTTCTATTACTTGTTTGTGGTGGGCCGAACACCTCCCTAATAATTACCCAAGTGTTGAGCTGTGCTCCGTTTGCCAGTTGCTTGGGTCCCTAACCATTCTATTTGCAGGGGTTTATTACTTAGGCCCGGATTGCTGCCACCGGTTTTTGGCTATAGTTTTAACCCTGCCGTGTTTTCTTCTTATTTACTTTTGTTTGTTGGTTAATTTATTTTAAGTTAGGTTAAGTTTAGTAGTTAAGCCATCACAAAGGAGCAATATGGCATTCAATCCCTTATGAAAAACAAACCCTTTCTTCCTTTATTATATTTATGAATAAAGACTGTGAACGTTTTACCCCATACACACGTTTGATTTTTATTTTGTTTTTCCCTTGAGGAAGGTGTCATGATTATCTGTCCTGAATTTTATGGGTCCCTGTGTGATATTTACAGCTGTATATATCTGCACACCTTATGTATGTCTACTTTACATTTACATTTACTTTACATTTAGTTATATTTACATTATGTACATCTGGATACATCCACACCAATAATATATAATAATAATAATAATAATAATATTAACTAGTATTTATAGCGCCTTTCTCCCGGTGGGACTCAAATCGCTTTTTCAGCGCTCGCTCTCGGAATTAACAAAATTGGCTGCTGAATAGTAATAGTTGTTATTATTACCCAATTTAATGGTACTCATTTTATCGACCTCGGAAGGATAAAGGGCTGAGTCGGCCCTGCTGGGATTTGAACCTGTGACCTTGGGTCTTTTAAACAGGCTTTTTTGTAGTCAGGGCATTTACCAACTGACCAGCCTCACCGGCCAATATTCACATTTATATACAATATGCACTAGTACTATCTCAGATTACTAGTGGCATGTTAATGCTAACACGGGATGCAATATCAATATTGCTGGACCACTCTAAAATTAGCGCACACATTTATATTACAAGTCCATGGTAAAACAGATTTACCAGAGGACGTTTAGTGCTGCGGTAATCACTGTAGCGCACTGATTACTTTCAATAGATACTGCAACCTCGATTAATATCGCTCATATTACAAATTGAAAGTTATTGCTTGCACTTATGCATAATAACACAATCACGCACATAGATATCCACACTCTCTCACATACATACAAACACTATCACACACACTTCCACCCACACACACTCTCTATCTCTCTCTCACTCTCACACACACAATCTCTCACACACACTCTCCCCACACACACACACTCTCACCCACACACACAAAGACACTAACACAACCTCACACTCTCTCTCTCTCTCTCTCTCTCAAACACACAAACATATTTTCACAAAGACACTCTTAAACACACATACACACTCAATGACACTCACACAAGCACACTCAAACAAATACTCTCACATCTTTCTCTCTCTCTCTCTCTCTCTCTCTCACATACAAAGGCACAGACACACACATCACTCATCACTGCTTTAAACCTCCTGCCACTTCATGCAGAATATCACTCCTGTAACCCTTTTAACAGCCATAGATTAATATTTCACCAGTCATCTAAAACTACTGTTAGTCTATAAAGGGCATCTAACTTAAAACCTTCATATAAGCACTTGATCAACTACTCTATCCTTCCTGCAATTGTACTACTCACTGGCAGGGATTGGTCACATCCAAAAGCAGCACATGGCGGCCCCCAATCCACCTCGCTCTCACACTCAATGCTGAATTTAGCATGGTAAGGCCAGCCCTCCGCCTGCACTTCACTGACAGATCAGGCAGATCTTCAGCACACTTCAGCGGAAGCGACCTCTGTAAGGGCAGGGCTGAGCTGCAGGAAGTGACTCTCGCACATATCCCAGTTATACGCAGGTCATTTCACGTGCATATCTGGTCCTTAGTCATTAGTAAACCCAGACACACGGTTTTAAACCCTGACAGTCTGGGTTAATCCCGGACAGGTAGTAACCTTAATAGGGGTTAATTTAAGATTTCATAATTTTGTTCAAATATTCATAAGTACCTTTTTGGGGATATATTTCTGGCTCCTATATGGGTTAGCTGAGGTGTCCAAAATTTGGATCTGAGGTTTCCTGAATTTGGGTCTGGAAAATCTGGTCATCTTTGTATAGGCCATTTTTTACTAAAAGAAAAATGAAAGAAAAAAAATGTTGATGATCAATAATGAAAATGGCTGATTGTGATCCCATTTGCATCTAAAATGACTCAACTGCAGCCGTTATCATACCAAAAATCAATGTGTTTACCTCTCCCCATTGCATCTCCCAAGCAGAACATGGATGGTCAGTTGCACAACCATGCAATCACCAACTTAGTTCTGCTTGGGAGCTGCAATGCTGGCCTCTCCTGAGCAGGACTTTACTTATGTGTTTAACCAACTGGCAGTTGTAAACCACGTTGGGTTCTAATATAACATATAGTAATACAGTACCAAGTGTTTATGGCATGCAATCTCCCAAAGAGAGACCAAATAAACCAAATCTCAGAAAATTTCAATGTGTGTATGAGGGTGCGCCTCAAAACAAGGCTAAAGTATGTTCAAAATATAGCCAATATATCTACAGCATAAAAATATAAAATGATATAAACAATGTATAAGCAAATTAAATTAAAAGCAGAAATACAAAAAATATATAAATATATATATAAACATATATGACCAAAAACATAGGAAAAACATAATTTATGCTTACCTGATAAATTTATTTCTCTTGTGGTGTATCCAGTCCACGGATCATCCATTACTTGTGGGATATTCTCATTCCCAACAGGAAGTTGCAAGAGGACACCCACAGCAGAGCTGTTATATAGCTCCTCCCCTAACTTCCATATCCATTCATTCGACCGAAAACAAGCCGAGAAAGGAAAAACCATAGGGTGCAGTGGTGACTGTAGTTTAAATTTAAAAATTACCTGCCTTAAAATGACAGGGCAGGCCGTGGACTGGATACACCACAAGAGAAATAAATTTATCAGGTAAGCATAAATTATGTTTTCTCTTGTAAGGTGTATCCAGTCCACGGATCATCCATTACTTGTGGGATACCAATACCAAAGCTAAACTACACGGATGAAGGGAGGGACAAGGCAGGTACTTAAACGGAAGGTACCACTGCCTGTAAAACCTTTCTCCCAAAAATAGCATCCGAAGAAGCAAAAGTATCAAATTTGTAGAATTTTGAAAAAGTATGAAGCGAACACCAAGTCGCCGCCTTGCAAATCTGTTCAACAGAAGCCTCATTTTTAAAGGCCCAAGTGGAAGCCACAGCTCTAGTAGAATGAGCTGTAATCCTTTCAGGAGGCTGCTGGCCAGCAGTCTCATAGGCTAAACAGATTATGCTTCTTAGCCAAAAAGAAAGAGAGGTTGCCGAAGCCTTTTGACCTCTCCTCTGTCCAGAGTAGACAACAAACAAAGCAGATGTTTGACGAAAATCTTTAGTAGCTTGTAAGTAAAACTTTAAAGCACGAACCACGTCCAGATTGTGTAATAGACATTCCTTCTTTGAAGAAGGATTAGGACACAAAGATGGAACAACAATCTCTTGATTGATATTCTTGTTAGATACCACCTTAGGTAAAAACCCAGGTTTGGTACGCAGGACTACCTTATCCGCATGGAAGATCAGATAAGGAGAATCACATTGTAAAGCAGATAACTCGGAGACTGTATGAGCCGAGGAAATAGCTACCAAAAAAATAACTTTCCAAGATAAAAGTTTGATATCTATGGAATGAAGAGGTTCAAACGGAACTCCTTGAAGAACCTTAAGAACCAGATTTAAGCTCCATGGCAGAGCAACAGGTTTAAACACAGGCTTGATTCTAACTAAAGCCTGACAAAAAGCCTGAACGTCTGGAACATCTGCCAGACGCTTGTGCAAAAGAATAGACAGGGCAGAAATCTGTCCCTTTAAGGAACTAGCTGACAATCCTTTTTCCAAACCTTCTTGGAGAAAGGATAATATCCTGGGAATCCTGACCTTACTCCATGAGTAACCCTTGGATTCACACCAATAAAGATATTTAATAAAGCCTGGTGACAGGCTTTCGTGCCTGTATTAAGGTATCAATGACTGACTCAGAGACGCCACGATTTGATAAAATCAAGCGTTCAATCTCCAGGCAGTCAGTCTCAGAGAAGTTAGATTTGGATGGTTCAAAGGCCCTTGTAGTAGAAGGTCCTGTCTTAACGGCAGAGTCCAAGGTGGAAAGGATGACATGTCCACCAGATCTGCATACCAGGTCCTGCGTGGCCACGCAGGCGCTATCAAAATCACTGATGCTCTCTCCTGCTTGATCTTGGCAATCAGTCGAGGGAGCAGAGGAAATGGTGGAAACACATAGGCCAGGTTGAAAGACCAAGGCGCTGCTAGAGCATCTATCAGCTTCGCCTCGGGATCCCTGGACCTGGATCCATAACAAGGAAGCCTGGCGTTCTGGCGAGATGCCATGAGATCGAGTTCTGGTTTGCCCCAACGATGAATCAATTGAGCAAACACCTCCGGATGGAGTTCCCACTCCCCCGGATGAAAAGTCTGACGACTTAGAAAATCCGCCTCCCAGTTCTCTACACCTGGGATATGGATAGCTGATAGGTGGCAAGAGTGAATCTCTGCCCAGCGAATTATCTTTGAGACTTCTAACATCGCCAGGGAACTCCTTGTTCCCCCTTGATGGTTGATGTAAGCCACAGTTGTGATGTTGTCCGACTGAAATCTGATGAACCTCATTGTTGCTAATTGAGGCCAAGCCTGAAGAGCATTGAATATCGCTCTCAGTTCCAGAATATTTATTGGAAGGAGTGTCTCCTCCTGAGTCCACGATCCCTGAGCCTTCAGGGAGTTCCAGACTGCACCCCAACCTAGAAGGCTGGCATCTGTCGTTACAATTGTCCAATTTGGCCTGCAAAAGGTCATACCTTTGGACAGATGGACCCGAGATAGCCACCAGAGAAGAGAATCCCTGGTCTCTTGATCCAGATTTAGTACAGGGGAAAAATCTGTGTAATCCCCATTCCACTGACTGAGCATGCAGAGGTGCAGCGGTCTGAGATGTAGGCGTACAAACCGCACTATGTCCATTGCCGCTACCATTGAGCCGATTACTTCCATGCACTGAGCCACCGAAGGGCGCGGGATGGAATGAAGAACACGGCAGGAATTTAGAAGCTTAGATAACCTGGACTCCGTCAGGTAAATTTTCATTTCCACAGAATCTATCAGAGTCCCTAGGAAGGAAACTCTTGTGAGTGGGGATAGAGAACTCTTTTCTTCGTTCACTTTCCACCCATGCGACCTCAGAAATGCCAGTACTATGTCCGTATGAGACTTGGCAATTTGGAAGTTTGACGCCTGTATCAGGATGTCATCTAAATAAGGGGCCACTGCTATGCCCCGCGGCCTTAGGACCGCCAGAAGCGACCCCAGAACCTTCGTAAAAATTCTTGGGGCTGCAGCTAATCTAAAGGGAAGAGCTACAAACTGGTAATGCCTGTCTAGAAAGGCAAACCTGAGAAACCGATGATGATCTTTGTGTATCGGAATGTGAAGATAAGCATCCTTTAAATCCACTGTAGTCATATATTGACCCTCCTGGATCATAGGTAGGATGGTACGAATAGTTTCCATCTTGAATGATGGAACACTGAGGAATTTGTTTAAGATCTTTAGATCCAAAATTGGTCTGAAGGTTCCCTCTTTTTTGGGAACCACAAACAGATTTGAGTAAAATCCCTGTCCCTGTTCCTCCCTTGGAACTGGATGGATCACTCCCATAACTAGGAGGTCTTGTACACAGTGTAAGAATGCCTCTCTCTTTATATGGTTTGCAGATAATTGTGAAAGGTGAAATCTCCCTTTTGGAGGGGAAGCTTTGAAGTCCAGAAGATATCCCTGGGATATAATTTCCAATGCCCAGGGATCCTGGACATCTCTTGCCCACGCCTGGGCGAAGAGTGAAAGTCTGCCCCCTACTAGATCCATTACTGGATAGGGGGCCGTTCCTTCATGCTGTCTTAGAGGCAGCAGCAGGCTTTTTGGCCTGCTTACCTTTGTTCCAGGTCTGGTTAGGTCTCCAGACCGTCTTGGACTGAGCAAAAGTTCCCTCTTGTTTAGCATTAGAGGAAGTTGATGCCGCACTTGCCTTGAAGTTTCGAAAGGCACGAAAATTAGACTGTTTGGCCATTGATTTGGGCCTATCCTGAGAAGGGCATGACCTTTTCCTCCAGTGATATCAGCAATAATCTCCTTCAAACCAGGCCCGAATAGGGTCTGCCCCTTGAAGGGAATGTTAAGCAGCTTAGACTTTGAAGTAACATCAGCTGACCATGATTTAAGCCATAGCGCCCTGCGCGCCTGGATAGCAAAACCAGAATTCTTAGCCGTTAGTTTAGTCAAATGAACAATGGCATCAGAAACAAAAGAATTGGCTAGCTTAAGTGCTCTAAGCTTGTCAAGTATGTCATCCAATGGAGTCGCTACCTGTAAAGCCTCTTCCAGAGGCTCAAACCAGAACGCCGCAGCAGCAGTGACAGGCACAATGCATGCAAGGAGCTGTAGGATAAAACCTTGTTGAATAAACATTTTCTTAAGGTAACCCTCTAACTTTTTATCCATTGGATCTAAAAAAGCACAACTTTCCTCGACAGGGATAGTAACCCCAGAGCTATCTCGCTTTCCTCTAAATTCAGGTAGTCTGGCTAATACCGCTGGCAGTGTATTATCCATGACTGCCGCCATGTCTTGTAAAGTAAACGCTATGGGCGCCCTAGATGTACTTGGCACCATTTGAGCGTGAGTCCCTTGAGCGGGAGTCAAAGGATCCGACACGTGGGGAGAGTTAGTCGGCATAACTTCCCCCTCGTCAGATTCCTCTGGTGATACATTTTTTAAAGACATAATATGATCTTTATTGCTTAAAGTGAAATCAGTACATTTGGTACACATTCTAAGAGGGGGTTCCACCATGGCTTTTAAACATAATGAACAAGGAGTTTCCTCTATGTCAGACATGTTTGTACAGACTAGCAATGAGACTAGCAAGCTTGGAAAACACTTTAAATCAAGTTAACAAGCAAATATAAAAAACGGTACTGTGCCTTTAAGAGAAAAACTTTTTGTCAGAATTTGAAAAACAGTGAAAAAAGGCAGTAAATCAAACAAAATTTTTACAGTGTATGTAATAAGCTAACAGAGCATTGCACCCACTTGCAAATGGATGATTAACCCCTTAGTTCAAAAAACGGATCAAAAAAACGATATAGACGTTTTTTAACAGTCACAACAAACTGCCACAGCTCTGCTGTGGCCCTACCTTCCCCAATAAACGACTTTGGAAAGCCTTTGAGCCCTTTAGAGATGTCCTATAGCATTCAGGGGACTTCTGAGGGAAGCTGGATGTCTCAGTCTGTAATTTTAACTGCGCAAAAAAGCACTAAATTAGGCCCCTCCCACTCATGCTACAACAGTGGAAAGCCTCAGGAAACTGTTTCTAGGCAAAATTTAAGCCAGCCATGTGGAAAAACTAGGCCCCAATAAAGTTTTATCACCAAAGCATATATAAAAACGCTTAAACATACCAGCAAACGTTTTATATTACAAATTTATAAGAGTATTACCTCTGAGAGTAAGCATTATACCAGTCGCTATTAAATCCCTGTATCCAGGCTTACCTTACATTAATCCGGTATCAGCAGCATTTTCTAGCATTTACATCTCTAGAAAAAATTGTAACTGCACATACCTCATAGCAGGATAACCTGCACGCCATTCTCCCGCTGAAGTTACCTCTCTCCTCAGTCATATGTGAGAACAGCAATGGATCTTAGTTACAACCTGCTAAGATCATAGAAAACACAGGCAGATTCTTCTTCTATTTACTGCCTGGGATAAAATAGTACAACTCCGGTACCATTTAAAAATAACAAACTTTTGATTGAAGAAAAAAAAACTAACTATATTTCATTTCACCACTCTCTCTTACTACCTCCATGGTTGTTGAGAGTTGCAAGAGAATGACTGGATATGGCAGTTAGGGGAGGAGCTATATAACAGCTCTGCTGTGGGTGTCCTCTTGCAACTTCCTGTTGGGAATAAGAATATCCCACAAGTAATGGATGATCCGTGGACTGGATACACCTTACAAGAGAAAAAAGAATAGTCTGTTTAACAGAAAGGACGATTTGTGTCACCATCACCAGTCCTAATGGTGAATGAAGAATATTTTGTCATTACTAAAAAATGTGTCCACCTTATATAAATGGTGTCCCTGAACCAAAAATATTATGCTTACCAGAACCCCAAAAGATATGGCAGAGTAGAAAACTTGAGCTGCAAATTATTCTGTTGACACGTTTCAGCCTTATATTATATCATGCACTATATTTCTTTTTGTTTTACAGGTAACCATTCACATTGGAAATTGTATTTGACAATTTTTCATGGACATTCATTTATGACACATTTTGGTGCCAAAAATCGTCCTTTCTGGATTTCACAGAATTTTATTTTTTCTACATATTTTTTCTACATATTCAACACTGCTTTTTTCTGTTAAGCACAGACAATTCTTTTTTGACCCCTATTTTTTGGTTACATATATATATATATATATATATATATATATATATATATATATATATACATATATAGTATATACTGTATATACTGTTTTTCAATCAACTTCCGGGGATATTATTTAAGGTGAGTGGGTTTGTTTATATTATAGAGTTACTGTATCCTTGACAAAGGTCGCAGGTGGAGGACCGAAACGTTGGTTGTAAGGTACACCACGATGTGATAATAAAGTGATTTCTTTTGATTGACAAACCGGGTGCAAGGTGATTATTCTTGGATTGTGTTTGAGAGACTTTTAAAATTTTCATGTTATATGCACTCTTAGACGTCTATGTAGAATATGATAAATATTTCCACTTAACACTAACTGATATCGGTGTAGGTTATAGACACTTTGTATTTTTGATAGTGGTTGTTTCGAGGAGAGCTAATGGTCTTTACATATGATAATCTTACCGCAAGTCTAGTTGTATTAATTCATGGCCTTACCTCCTCTGTCCTTATGGAGCTCCCTTATGTGTATTTACTCTTTACACCTTCAATACTGTACCCTACATATTGCTGGTGCCCTGGCATACTGAGCCCTTTGCAGAAATGCAACTCTACAGTTTACTTATGTTATAGGCCTTTCTTCTTATATTATTCTAGATTTTCATTAGTACTTTTATAGTAAATCCCCTGAATTTACAGCGGTCACTGAATGGAGCATTCTTGTTCGGTCTTGCTTACTATACTTCAATTACCACCTCCCCCCCATAATAATGAGCCCCCTATTTTAGGGGAACTAAATAAGCGGTTTGTCTCGTCTATACCGCACCCTAATTTTTGTTTTTAATACTTCCTAAGTATTTCCTCCCACAAAACACCACAGTAATGAATCTATATGCCCTCTTGAGATCAGCAGGACTGATCATTATTACCTACTAGCTATATTTACAACCTTGTCTCAGCTCTTGGTTGCCTCCATTGAGGGGTTAACTCCACCGCTTCACTATAGATTCTTTTATCTTTAAGGGAGTTTATATTATATCATATCATATCATATTATATATCACATTATATTATATACTATACATTATTTCGTAATAAGAATAAATGAGGTTGCTTTAATGCCATTTTACTATAAGTACTGTACTATATTATGGACATCTCGCAATGCTATGTTTTATAATGATGGACATCTCGCAATGCTATGTTTAATAATGATCCTGTTGATTGTTACCATTTGTTTCATACTCGCTACGTATGTAGCACTTCTGTACTGTTTTTATTTTTTTCAACTTCAATAAAAATATAAAAAAATAAATAAAAAAAATATCCATAACATTACCAAATAAACAGTTAAAGGGGCATTATACACTAGATTTTTCTTTGCATAAATGTTTTGTAGATAATTAATTTATATAGACCATCTGGGAGTGTTTTTGTAAAAATTTATAGTTTTGCTTACTTTTAAATAACATTGTGCTGATTTGCAGACTCCTAACCAAGCCCCAAAGTTTTAGATGTATACTGATGTATACAGACTTCAGACTGCTTCTGTTTATATAATGGGTCTTTTCATATGCAGAGGAAGGGGGAGGTTCTGTTCTCAGCCCCTTTCAGTGGTTGTCCCAGGCTAATCTCATTAACAGTGCTAAATTGGGAGCTTCCAAGTAAGTTTTAAAAAGGTTTTATACTGGGTTTTTATATCAGTATCTGTGCATATCATTCTTTATAGTAGTGTCTATTACATGCAGTTAAATGGAAATTGGTGTATACTGCTCCTTTAAACATTTCCATAAAACCCCAGGATGCTTGCCCAGCCATAAAACTTGCCCTTCCTTACCACAGAGAAGGGCACGTTCCCTTGCATAGAATTCTCCTCTGCCAATCAAACAGGAGGTACCAACAAACCCCACTCAGATTAAAGCCACCCCAAAATAGCCAAGCACCCCCGCCAACCGAAACGACATACAGATCAATCCACCTATAAAAAAGTGGAGGAAGGGCGGGAGCTTCTCCTTGCACGTTTTGGTCCTGAACTGCACCTCACTTCCGCTCTGCTCCTATACCTACCCTCATAAAGCCCAACCTACTGGCCTCAAGATGACCCCTCCACTTGACCTCCATGGGGTTCACAGAACCCTTTCTTCAATGCTTTCATCCAGGGTTCCTCTTTTTAATTGACCAGAACTGTATCTTGATAAGTATATGGCCATTTTTCAGCAATCCGTTAATTTTCCAGTGCCGTCAAACAAAAGAAAGCAAGTGATTGTGATGGCACCATTATGAAAAGCGATGGTATTCTGTCAATATTTTTCAGGATAGATTGTGACAGACTCACAAAGTCTGAATTTGACTTTGATATTGTTCTTCTGGTGTGATATTGTTCATCTGGTGTGATATGTTGTTCATCTGGTGTGATATGTTGTTCATCTGGTGTGATATGTTGTTGGTTATTGTTTTTCAACAGCATTAAAACTTTGTGAGCTGCTAAGTGTAACTATCTCCCCCTATTTTTATTATCAAACAGCTTGCACATTTCTAGTGGAAAATTTGCATGTCATTGTACGTTACTTAGCATTTCTAATCACGGGTCGATCCGATAAAAATCATCGCCCGCAAAAGCTGGCAACGCCAATATTTGCGCGGGTTTGGTATCCTATATACGGCATAACCTAGAAGTTACGCGCGTATATTTCTGCCGTCGCCCGTAGTTTTTTTGGCCATAGGCAGGTATACCAGCGCAGTTTGGTATCCAATATACAGCGTAAGGACTTACGTGGCGAAAATGGAGAAATCTTACTCCATTTTCACCTCGCCACAAAAAGCAGCCGTAAGAAGCCTTACGCTGACTATTGGAGCCCCGTAACTCCCTAAACTAGCTGCTAAATAAACCTAACACCTAACGCATGCGCAATGTCTATCTAGCTGTCAACCGCGATCTGCTAAATAAAACCTAAAGCATGCGCAATGTCTATCTACCTGTCAACCGCGATCCCCCGCCGCAATCCCTAATAAAGTATTTAACCCCTAAACCGCCGCCATCTACATAAACTAACCCCCTACTGTGAGCCCCTAAAACCGCCACCATCTAACTAATTATATTAGGGTTAATATAGTTACTATAGTATTTATATTAACTATATTAACTCTATCTAACCCTAACACCCCTAACTAAATTCTTATTAAATAAATCTAATTCATATTATAAACTAAAATATTCCTATTTAAATCTAAATACTTACCTATAAAATAAACCCTAAGATAGCTACAATATAATTAATAATTACATTGTAGCTATGTTAGGGTTTATATTTATTTTACAGGTAAATAGTTAATTATTTTAACAATGTACAATAGCTATTAAATAGTTATTAACTATTTAATAGCTACCTATTTAAAATAATTACCCAATTACCTGTAAAATAAATCCTAACCTAAGTTACAAATACACCTACACTATCAATAAATTAAATAAACTACAAATATCTATCTAAAAATACAATTAAATAAACTAAACTAAATTACAAAAACAAACAAACACTAAATTACAAAAAATAAAAAAAAGATTACAAGATTTTTAAGCTAATTACACCTATTCTAAACCCCCTAATAAAATAATAAACCCCCAAAATAAAAAAAATTCCCTACCCTATTCTAAATTAAAAATAGTTCAAAGCTCTTTTACCTTACCAGCCCTTAAAAGGGCCTTTTGTGGGGGCATGCCCCAAAGAAAACTGCTCTTTTGCCTGAATAAAACAAAACACAATACCACCCCCCAACATTACAACCCACCACCCACATACCCCTAATCTAACCCAAACCCCCCTTAAATAAACCTAACACTACCCCCCTGAAGATCTCCCTACCTTGTATTCACCCCGCCGGGCAGAACTCTTCATCCAATCCGGGCGATGTCCAATCAAGCGGCAAAGAAGAATTCTTCATCCCGGTGATGTCTTTCTCCAAGCGGCAGCAAAGTCTTCTTCCATCGGGCAGCATCTTCCATCAAGCGGCATCTTCAATCTTCATTCTTCGCTCCTCCAACGCGGAGCATCCATCCCGGCCGACGACTGAACGACGAATGAGGTACCTTTAAATGATGTCATCCAAGATGGCGTCCGTCGAATTCCGATTGGCTGATAGGATTCTATCAGCCAATCGGAATTAAGGTAGAAAAATCTGATTGGCTGATTGATTCAGCCAATCAGATTCAAGTTCAATCCGATTGGCTGAACCAATGATTAGGGGTATGTGGGTGGTGGGTTGTAATGTTGGGGGGTGGTATTGTGTTTTTTTTTTTCAGGCAAAAGAGCAGTTTTCTTTGGGGCATGCCCCCACAAAAGGCCCTTTTAAGGGCTGGTAAGGTAAAAGAGCTTTGAACTATTTTTAATTTAGAATAGGGTAGGGAATTTTTTTTATTTTGGGGGTTTATTATTTTATTAGGGGCCTTAGAATAGGTGTAATTAGCTTAAAAATCTTGTAATCTTTTTTTTATTTTTTGTAATTTAGTGTTTTTTTTTTTGTAATTTAGTTTAGTTTATTTAATTGTATTTTTAGATAGATATTTGTAGTTTATTCAATTTATTGATAGTGTAGGTGTATTTGTAACTTAGGTTAGGATTTATTTTACAGGTAATTGGGTAATTATTTTAAATAGGTAGCTATTAAATAGTTCATAACTATTTAATAGCTATTATACCTAGTTAAAATAATTAACAATTTACCTGTAAAATAAATATAAACCCTAACATAGCTACAGTGTAATTATTAATTATATTGTAGCTATCTTAGGCCTAGATTTAGAGTTCGGCGGTAGCCGTCAAAACCAGCGTTCGAGGCTCCTAACGCTGGTTTTGGGCGCCCGCTGGTATTTGGAGTCAGTGATTAAAGGGTCTAACGCTCACTTTTCAGCCGCGACTTTTCCATACCGCAGATCCCCCTACGCCATTTGCGTAGCCTATCTTTTCAATGGGATCTTTCTAACGCTGGTATTTAGAGTCGTTTCTGCAGTGAGCGTTAGAGCTCTAACGACAAGATTCCAGCCGCCTGAAAATAGCAGGAGTTAAGAGCTTTCTGGCTAACGCCGGTTTATAAAGCTCTTAACTACTGTACCCTAAAGTACACTAACACCCATAAACTACCTATGTACCCCTAAACCGAGCTCCCCCCACACCGCCGCCACTCGATTAAAATTTTTAACCCCTAATCTGCCGACCGCCACCTACGTTATACTTATGTACCCCTAATCTGCTGCCCCTAACCCCGCCGACCCCTGTATTATATTTATTCACCCCTAACCTGCCCCCCACAACGTCGCCGCCAGCTACTTACAATAATTAACCCCTAATCTTCCGACCGCAAATCGCCGCCACCTACGTTATCCCTATGTACCCCTAATCTGCTGCCCCTAACACCGCCGACCCCTATATTATATTTATTAACCCCTAATCTGCCCCCCTCAACGTCGCCGACACCTGCCTACACTTATTAACCCCTAATCTGCCGAGCGGACCTGAGCGCTACTATAATAAAGTTATTAACCCCTAATCCGCCTCACTAACCCGATCATAAATAGTATTAACCCCTAATCTGCCCTCCCTAACATCGCCGACACCTACCTTCAATTATTAACCCCTAAACTTCCGATCGGAGCTCACCGCTATTCTAATAAATGGATTAACCCCTAAAGCTAAGTCTAACCCTAACACTAACACCCCCCTAAGTTAAATATAATTTTTATCTAACGAAATTAATTAACTCTTATTAAATAAATTATTCCTATTTAAAGCTAAATACTTACCTGTAAAATAAATCCTAATATAGCTACAATATAAATTATAATTATATTATAGCTATTTTAGGATTAATATTTATTTTACAGGCAACTTTGTAATTATTTTAACCAGGTACAATAGCTATTAAATAGTTAAGAACTATTTAATAGTTACCTAGTTAAAATAATAACAAATTTACCTGTAAAATAAATCCTAACCTAAGTTATAATTAAACCTAACACTACCCTATCAATAAAATAATTAAATAAACTACCTACAATTACCTACAATTAACCTAACACTACACTATCAATAAATAAATTAAACACAATTGCTACAAATAAATACAATTAAATAAACTAGCTAAAGTACAAAAAATAAAAAAGAACTAAGTTACAGAAAATAAAAAAATATTTACAAACATAAGAAAAATATTACAACAATTTTAAACTAATTACACCTACTCTAAGCCCCCTAATAAAATAACAAAGCCCCCCAAAATAAAAAATTCCCTACCCTATTCTAAATTAAAAAAGTTACAAGCTCTTTTACCTTACCAGCCCTGAACAGGGCCCTTTGCGGGGCATGCCCCAAGAATTTCAGCTCTTTTGCCTGTAAAAGAATAAATACAATACCCCCCCCCCCCAACATTACAACCCACCACCCACATACCCCTAATCTAACCCAAACCCCCCTTAAATAAACCTAACACTAAGCCCCTGAAGATCTTCCTACCTTGTCTTCACCATCCAGGTATCACCGATCCGTCCTGGCTCCAAGATCTTCATCCAACCCAAGCGGGGGTTGGCGATCCATAATCCGGTCCAGAAGAGGCTCCAAAGTCTTCCTCCTATCCGGCAAGAAGAGGACATCCGGACCGGCAAACATCTTCTCCAAGCGGCATCTTCGATCTTCTTCCATCCGGTGCGGAGCGGGTCCATCTTGAAGCAGGCGACGCGGATCCATCCTCTTCTTCCGATGTCTCCCGACTAATGACGGTTCCTTTAAGGGACGTCATCCAAGATGGCGTCCCTCGAATTCCGATTGGCTGATAGGATTCTATCAGCCAATCGGAATTAAGGTAGGAATTTTCTGATTGGCTGATGGAATCAGCCAATCAGAATCAAGTTCAATCCGATTGGCTGATCCAATCAGCCAATCAGATTGAGCTCGCATTCTATTGGCTGTTCCGATCAGCCAATAGAATGCGAGCTCAATCTGATTGGCTGATGGGATCGGCCAATCGGATTGAACTTGATTCTGATTGGCTGATTCCATCAGCCAATCAGAAAATTCCTACCTTAATTCCGATTGGCTGATAGAATCCTATCAGCCAATCGGAATTCGAGGGACGCCATCTTGGATGACGTCCCTTAAAGGAACCGTCATTAGTCGGGAGACATCGGAAGAAGAGGATGGATCCGCGTCGCCTGCTTCAAGATGGACCCGCTCCGCACCGGATGGAAGAAGATCGAAGATGCCGCTTGGAGAAGATGTTTGCCGGTCCGGATGTCCTTTTCTTGCCGGATAGGAGGAAGACTTTGGAGCCTCTTCTGGACCGGATTATGGATCGCCAACCCCCGCTTGGGTTGGATGAAGATCTTGGAGCCAGGACGGATCGGTGATACCTGGATGGTGAAGACAAGGTAGGAAGATCTTCAGGGGCTTAGTGTTAGGTTTATTTAAGGGGGGTTTGGGTTAGATTAGGGGTATGTGGGTGGTGGGTTGTAATGTTGGGGGGGGGGTATTGTATTTATTCTTTTACAGGCAAAAGAGCTGAAATTCTTGGGGCATGCCCCGCAAAGGGCCCTGTTCAGGGCTGGTAAGGTAAAAGAGCTTGTAACTTTTTTAATTTAGAATAGGGTAGGGAATTTTTTATTTTGGGGGGCTTTGTTATTTTATTAGGGGGCTTAGAGTAGGTGTAATTAGTTTAAAATTGTTGTAATATTTTTCTTATGTTTGTAAATATTTTTTTATTTTCTGTAACTTAGTTCTTTTTTATTTTTTGTACTTTAGCTAGTTTATTTAATTGTATTTATTTGTAGCAATTGTGTTTAATTTATTTATTGATAGTGTAGTGTTAGGTTAATTGTAGGTAATTGTAGGTAGTTTATTTAATTATTTTATTGATAGGGTAGTGTTAGGTTTAATTATAACTTAGGTTAGGATTTATTTTACAGGTAAATTTGTTATTATTTTAACTAGGTAACTATTAAATAGTTAATAACTATTTAATAGCTATTGTACCTGGTTAAAATAATTACAAAGTTGCCTGTAAAATAAATATTAATCCTAAAATAGCTATAATATAATTATAATTTATATTGTAGCTATATTAGGATTTATTTTACAGGTAAGTATTTAGCTTTAAATAGGAATAAGTTATTTAATAAGAGTTAATTAATTTCGTTAGATGTAAATTATATTTAACTTAGGGGGGGTGTTAGTGTTAGGGTTAGACTTAGCTTTAGGGGTTAATACATTTATTAGAATAGCGGTGAGCTCCGATCAGAAGTTTAGGGGTTAATAATTGAAGGTAGGTGTCGGCGATGTTAGGGAGGGCAGATTAGGGGTTAATACTATTTATGATAGGGTTAGTGAGGCGGATTAGGGGTTAATAACTTTATTATAGTAGCGCTCAGGTCCGCTCGGCAGATTAGGGGTTAATAAGTGTAGGTAGGTGTCGGCGACGTTGTGGGGGGCAGATTAGGGGTTAATAAATATAACATAGGGGTCGGCGATGTTAGGGCAGCAGATTAGGGGTACATAGGGATAACGTAGGTGGCGGCGTTTTACGGAGCGGCAGATTAGGGGTTAAAAAAAATATGCAGGGGTCAGCGATAGCGGGGGCGGCAGATTAGGGGTTAATAAGTGTAAGATTAGGGGTGTTTAGACTCGGGGTACATGTTAGGGTGTTAGGTGCAGACGTAGGAAGTGTTTCCTCATAGGAATCAATGGGGCTGCGTTAGGAGCTGAACGCTGCTTTTTTGCAGGTGTTAGGTTTTTTTTCAGATCAAACAGTCCCATTGTTTCCTATGGGAGAATCGTGCACGAGCACGTTTTTGAGGCCGGCCGCGTCCGTAAGCAACTCTGGTATCGAGAGTTGCTTTTGCGGTAAAAATGCTCTACGCTCCTTTTTTGGAGCCTAACGCAGCATTTGTTTTAACTCTCGATACCAGAGTTAAATTTATGGTGCGGCCAGAAAAAAGCCCGCGGAGCGTTAACAGCCCTTTTACCGCCGAACTCCAAATCTAGGCCCTAGGGTTTATTTTATAGGTAAGTATTTAGATTTAAATAGGAATATTTTAATTAATAATATTAATATTAGATTTATTTTAATAAGAGTTTAGTTAGGATGTTAGAGTTAGATAGGGTTATTATACTTAATATATATATATATATATATATATATATATAATATAATAACGATATTAACTATATTAACCCTAATATAATTAGGGTTAATATAGTTAATATATATAATATAATAACTATATTAACTATATTAACCCTAATATAATTAGGGTTAATATAGTTAATATAGCTGGCGGCGGTGTAGGAGGATTAGATTAGGGGTTAATACATTTATTATAGGTGGCTGCGGTGTAGGGGGATGTAGATTGTAGGCAAAAGAGCAGTTTACTTTGTGACAAAGCCCCGCCAAAAACCCTTTTAAGGGCTGGCAAAAGAGCTGAATTCTTTGGGGCATGCCCCGCAAAAAGCCCTTTTAAGGGCTGGCAAAAGAGTTGTTACTTTGGGGCAATGCCACGCAAAAAGCCCTTTTCAGGGCTATTTGTAGGGTTAGACTTAGGTTTAGTGGTAGGGATAGTTTAGTATTTTAGGGGTTAAATAATTTAATATAGATGGCGGCGGGGTAGGGGGATTAGATTAGGGTTTAATAATTTTAAAATAGATAGCGGCGAAGTAGGGGCTCACTTTAGGGGGTAGGTAAGGTAGATGGCGGCGGTGTTAGGGGCTCACTTTAGGGGGTTATAGATTTAATATAGCTGGCGGCGGTTTAGGGGCTAATAACTTTATTAGGTAGCGGCAGGCTCCGGGAGCGGCGGTTTAGGGGTTAATACATATTTTATTGTTAGGATAGTGAGGGGGGATAGCGGATAGAGGGTTAGATGTGTCGGGCTATGCTAGGGAGGCGTGTTAGACGTGTCGGGTTATGTTAGGGAGGCGTGTTAGACAGTGCGGGTGATTTAGACTTTAGTCAGGTTTTGTAGGCGCCGGCAGTTTCTAACGTGCCGTAAGTCACTGGCGACGCCAGAAATTTGTACTTGCGCAGATTTCTGGACATCGCTGGTTTGTCAGACTTAAGGCACTTTAGCATCTGACTGCGCCGTATATGGGATAGCTCGAGTTCCCTTGCTTGCGCCGCAAACTATGCCGTTTATCGGATCGCACCCCAGGTGTTGTAAAAGATTGATTTGCTGCTTGCAACTCTTTCTTGTGATTCGCTCAGCTGCAATAGACCCTCACATATATTTTGTATCATGTACTAAACCAGGGACGCCAACTGGCCCTCTGCACTAGTTTATGTGGCCCATGGGAAAAAGCAAAACTAAGAATGTGTGTGATAGTTTTTGTGGTCCCAAGAAAAGGCAGAATTAAAAATGTGTGTTTTGGGGAATTCTGGTGGTGGACAAACATGGTGGCCACAACTCAAAAGAGCCATCTGGAGGGGAGGTCAGCAGAGAGACGATACCATGCAACCTTACCTAAATCAGGTCCTGTGCCACTGGGCATTTTTAGGAAATATATTATTTTTCTGTAGCCATACATTTATATGCAACCTTAAGGCTCTTAAAGGGACAGTAAAGTCAAATTTAAATGTCAATGGATTGAACAGAGTATGACTGTGGCCCCTGGGAAAAAAACAAAACTAAGAATGTGTGCAATATCTTTTGTGGTACCAAGAAAAGGCAGAACTAAAAATGTGTGTTTTGGGGAATTCTGGTGGTGGACAAACAAGTTGGCCACAACTTAAAACAGCCATTTGGAGGGGAGGTCAGCAGAGAGAAGATACCATGCCACCATTTTTAGGAAATATATTATTATTTCTCTGTAGCCATACATTTATATGCAAACCGTTACGGCCCTTAAAGGGACAGTAAAGTCAAAATTAAATTTCAATGGATATAACAGAGTATGACATCTTAAACAACTTCACAATTTACTTCTGTTACCAATTTTGCACAGTTCTCTTTGCATCCTTTGTTAAAGAGTAGTTTTAGGTGAGCTCAGGAGCGTGCCGTGTCTCTAGCCACCTGGCACTAGAGTTTACAACATTGTTTATAACAATATTACACACATCTACAAACAATGCTGCCATAGACTGCTATAGATCTATGCAGCCTTCCTAGATTTACTTTTCAACAAAGGATATAAAAAGAACAAAACTAATATGATAATAAAAGTAAATTGGAAAGTTGATTTAAATGATATGCTCTATCTGAATCATGAAAGTTTCATTTTGACTTTACAGTCCCTTTAAGGCTTCTAAAATACTGTTCTGTGTCTACCATGTCTTAAGAAGTTAGCCATCACTGTACTAAACTATTTATTTACATCTATTTCAGACACGTTTAATTCATATTTTTTACTTTGTATTTGTAATCAGTGCATGTATATAATTATGAACTAATACTTTAGCATATAATATTTCAGTATTTAATATGTTAAATATTCATATTTGTAAGTACCTTTTTATGAAATATGAGTCTATTTGATTCAACATTATGCTTATTAATGATAATAATGCTAAAAATAATAAGAAAATATTATTTACATAAACATTTCATTTTCGTACTACACTGACCCTTTAACTCCTATATATATCTCCTCTTCCTTCTTAACAGCAGTTCTTCATAGCTCATCCTACAGCGCCATAACATCTAAAAGTACAGACAAGGGGGCCTATTTATCAAAGATCTTGCGGACTTGATTCGACAGTGCGGATCAGGTCCGCAAGACCTCGCTGAATGCGGAGAGAAATGTGCTCTCCGTATTCAGCATTGCACCAGCAGCTCACAAGAGCTGCTGGTGCAACGCCGCCCCCTGCAGACTCGTGGCCAATCGTCCGCCAGCAGGGGGTGTCAATCAACCCGATCGCACTCGATCGGGTTGATTTCCGTCGATTTCTGTCCACCTCATCAGAGGAGGCGGACAGGGTTAAGGAGCAGCGGTCTTTAGACTCGCCAGAAACACGGGCCCACAAGCTCCGTTCGGAGCTTGATAAATGGGCCCCATGGACTGCACTCTCAAACCTGGACTGAATACATATTCTATAACCCTGCAAAACTCACAGCCCAGGGTGCTCACCAGAACTCACAGCCAGCTGCACAGCTTTCAGTGGCTCAGTCAGTTGACCTGAGCTAGATTAAAAGCAGAATGGAAGAGTTACAGCATTAGGCCAAATAGGGACAGTCAAAGGACTACGTCAAGGTCCCTTCCTCTCTGGGCCCCTAACCTACAGCCACAAAATGTATGGCTTCAACCAAACACACAGAGATACAAATGAGGGTGACACAGGTCCATTGTAATTTCCCTAAACACATACAAAACTCAAAAATGGGCTTCACTCTCAAACTAGATACATTCAATGATCCTGCAAAAGCCCTGGGTACTCACCAGCGCTCACAGTTAGCTGCACAGCTTTCATTGACTCGGGCAGTTAACCCCAGACCAGCCTAGGTGCAAAGCCCATAGAAAAAAAATTACAAAACAAAATTATTACACATAGAAAGTTGGGCACTTTCTTGCAAGCACACATATTAAAAGCAAAATAGAAGAGTTAGTTACAGCATTTGGCCAAATGGTGATAGGCCCAGGGCCACTTCAAGGTCTCTACCTTCCGGGGTCCCTAACCTACAGCCATACAATGTATGCCTTTAACCAAACACAATGAGACACAAACAAGGGTGACACAAGCCCTTTGTAATTCCCCTAAACACATACAAAACACAGAAATGGACTGCACTCTCAAACTGGACTAGGTGCACATCACAAGATTCTGCAAAACTCAAAGTCCTGGATGCTCCCCAGCTCTCACAGCCAGCTGCACAGCTTTCAATGACTCAGGCAATTAACCACAGACCAATTATTAACACAACACATAGAAAGTCTGGCACTCTCTTGCAAGCATACAACTAGATTAAAAGAAAAATGGAAGAGTTAGTTACAGCATTTGCCAAAATGGTGATAGGCCCAGGAGCATGTCAAGGTCTCTTCCTCCCTGGGCCTCTAATCTACACAATGCATGCTTTCAACCAAACAAACTGAGATATTAACAAGGGTGGCACAGGCCCTTTGTAATTTCCCTAAACACATACTAAACATAGAAATGGACTACACTCTCAAACCGGACTGGGTGCATATCACATGACCCTGCAAAACTCACAGCCCTGGGTGCTACCAAGCACTCACAGACATAACATCTCCCTATATATTTTGATCCATATAAACATTTGCTATAAGCCCTTCCTATAGATCTTGCTCTTACTCCATATTAACTATCCCTATTACTCTAGCTATTGTTCCATTCACTATGTCTCCTTTATTATTCAGTATAACTCCAAATAACTTTACACTTGCATCACATAACTTTTTTTCTAAAGCTCTGCTATTTTTCAATTTAACCCTTTGCATGCTATCTTCTGGTGTACCGCTTTAATCTCTTCCTATAATTCCTTCTGGAGCGTCTATTCTTTTCTACAACTCCTCTATGGCTCCCTGTAACTCTTATCGTTCTCTGTAAGTGCTGATATATCTCCTGACAGTTACAGACCACATTAAGCAGAAGCTGTAGAATTGGAGGATCATTTCAGGTTCTGAGGAGAGCAGATTTATGACACATTTCAGAGCTATTGATTGAACACGTGCATACACATAAAATGTTCCTCTGCCCCTGGCTGGGACTCTAATTTATATCTCGGTGCCCTTCACTGCCAATGAACAATATATAGGGCTAGCCTAGGTTGCCAGCTCCACACTTAACTATTGAAAGTAATTATTTAATTTATATGTGTGTATATTAAAAAGCATGGACGTTTTGGAATTAAACTTTGTCACCAAAAATACATGATTATATCACATAGTAAAATAAAATGAGGATGCTGTATATGCAGTAAGGGTGCTGTGGGGTCACTGACATTGAGGGTGATGTTTTGCTTGTGTATAGTGGCAAGTGTTATGTTAAAGGGACAGTCTACACCAGAATTTTTATTGTTTTAAAAGATAGATAATCCCTTTATTACCCATTCCCCAGTTTTGCATAACCAACACAGTTATAATAATATACTTTTAACCTCTGTGATTATCTTGTATCTAAGCCTCTGCAAACTGCCCCTTTTTTCAGTTCTTTTGACAGACTTGCAGTCTAGCCAATCAGTGCCTGCTCCCAGATAAATTCTCGTGCACGAGCACAGTGTTATCTAAATGAAATATGTGAACTAACACCCTCTAGTGGTGAAAAACTGTTAAAATGCAAACTGAAAGAGGTGGGCTTCTAGGTCTAAGAAATTAGCATATGAACCTCCTAGGTTAAGCTTTCAACTAAGAATACCAAGAGAACAAAGCAAAATTGGTGATAAAAGTAAATTGGAAAATTGTTTAAAATGACATGCTCTATCTGAATCATGAAAGTTTATTTTGGCCTAGACTGTCCCTTTAAGGGAGAGTGCTCCCTGTGTGCATCGAGGGTGAAGGGACAATAACAGTGCTGTGTTCACATTGAGAATGAGGGTGCTTTGTGCATAGTGTAATGTGTGCAGTGAGAGTGCTGTACTGTGTACTCTCCAGGAACTGATTTGGCATTGACTATGGGGTGTAAATTACACAGGACGTTATAGGCACTATTGCTCTAGGACATGCTAAATCTGCTATAGGTTAATTATATTTTATGCAATGGTTGTCACCTGTCAATATATGCCTCTTGACATTGGCTTACCTGATGTGTTCAGGTAGCTCCCAGTAGTGCATTGCTGCTCTTTTAACAAATTATTTCATTCGGAAAGTTGTTTAAAATTGTATGGTCTATCTGAATCATGAAAACAAAATTGGGGTTTCATGTCCCTTTAAGACCAGGCACTACACTGTATTATAACATGTTAAAATTACAATGATGCAAACTCTTAATAATAGACATGCAGGCTAGGCAAGTCTTATGGGTTTCAGCTTTTATCTAGCCTTAATCATAGACACTAATGCACACTGCCTTTTTTACTGCAAGGCAAGGTAATGCTATACTCTGCACATACCCATAGTAATGCCAATCACTGGCACCCCTGTGTTCAACTACTATACAGCCAGACACTTCTTCCTATTGCATAACCCACTGTACAAGTGAGCATTGACATCCTCTGTATTTACAGACTGTATAGCGAGGTTTTAATACTCTCTGTATCTACCTATGCAGCCTTAGGGGTATATTTATTATAGTGCGAGCGTACATGATATGATGTAGCTTATCATGTCCGCTGCACATCGATAAATGGTGACAGCATATGCTGTCTGTGTTTATCATTGCACCAGCAGCCAGATTTGCTGCCGTATTCGATCGGGTTGATTTCTGGCGTTCTCTGTCCACCGCCTCAGAGCAGGCGGACAGGTTATGGGGCAGCGGTCTTTAGACCGCTGCTTCATAACTTGTGTTTCCGGTGAGCCTGAAGGCTTGCCAGAAACACGGGACATCAAGCTCCATACGGAGCTTGATAAATATGCCCCTAAAGCACAACTTTAACTTACAATATGGGGGTTAAGTCATTGCTCTGTGTGGGTTACTGGCAATTATGGGTCAAAACACTGTACTTAATAAACAGCTGGCTAGAAGGGAGTTAAATACATGCCCTTTGTGTATTAAGGAGTTAATCCCTATATGATGTATGGTAATGTGAAGGATATATTCCTGAACTGTTACTGGTAACAAAGAGGTTAAATAACTTCTCTGTGTGACATACTGGCAATAAGGTTGCTAAATCATTGCACTGTTTGGGTTATGAAGGAAGGGGATGAATGCAGGGCTCTGTATTTCTATTACTTGTAGGAGTTGTGATAAATATAAATGAGGTAAATATAGTATAAAATTGGTGATGCTGGTAGGTTTGAGGGGCCAGCAGATGGGATTAGGGCTGAATGAAAACTAAGTATGCGGCTATCATCAAGTCTTAATGTTATACAGCCAGACACTTCTTCCTATTGCATTACCCACTGTACAAGTGATCATTGACATCCTCTGTGTCTACTGAATGTATAGCCAGGCTTTAATACTCCCTGTATCTACCTATGCAGCCTTAGGGGTATATTTATTATAGTGTGAGTGGACATGATATGATTTAGCTTATCATGTCCACTGCACATTGATAAATGCCGACAGCATACGCTTTCGGCATTTATCATTGCACGATCGGGTTGATTGACACCCCCAGCTAGCGGCCGATTGGCTACGAATCTGCAGGGGGCGGCATTGCACCAGAAGTTCACAAGAACTGCTTGTGCAATGATAAATGCCGACAGCATAAGCTGTCTACATTTATCGATGTGCGGCGGACATGATACGTTACATCATATCATGTCCGCTCGCACATTAATAAATATACCCCGGAATGACCCACAAGCTTTTTTGCTAGCCTGGGACTTGAATCCTGATTCAATGCTTAAAGGGACACTGAACCCAAAATGTTTCTTTTATGATTCAAATAGAGCATACAATTTTAAGCAACTTTCTAATTTACTCCTATTAGCAAATGTACTTCATTCTCTTGGTATCTTTATTTGAAAAGTAAGAATGTAAGTTTAAATGCTGGGCCATTTTGGTGAACAACCTGGGTTGTTCTTGCTAATTGGTGGATAAATTCATCCACCACTTAACAAGTTCTTGTGAGCTGCTGGTACAACGCCGCCCCCTGCAGATTCGCGGCCGCCAGCAGGGAGGTGTCAATCAACCCGATTGTACTCGATCGGGTTGAATTATGGCGATCTCTGTCCGCCTGCTCAGAGCAGGCGGACAGGGTTATGGAGCAGCGGTCTTTAGACTGCTGCTCCATAACTGCTGTTTCTAGCGAGCCTGTAGGCTCACCAGAAACACGGGCCCTCAAGATCCATTCGGAGCTTGATAAATGGGCCTCTCTATCTGAATCACAAAAGAAAAAAAATGGGTTCAGTGTCCCTTTAAAGGCCCTTTACAATAAGAAATGACTGCTGAGGACATTTTAAGGTAAAATATCTCCCTTTTTCTTTCATGATAAACAACTTTCTAATTGACGTCTATACATTTTTTTGTTCTTTTTGTATCTTTTGTTGAAAAGCAATGGTTTAAATTCAGGAGTGTGCATGTGTCTTGAGCACTATTTGGCAGCAGTTTTCCAATAATGTTATCCATTTGCAGGAACACTGGATGGCAGC
Source organism: Bombina bombina (assembly GCF_027579735.1). NCBI lineage: Eukaryota > Metazoa > Chordata > Amphibia > Anura > Bombinatoridae > Bombina > Bombina bombina. The sequence continues at coordinate 1,016,913,836 of NC_069499.1, read as the reverse complement.
AGTATTTTCTGCTATGTAGCGCCCCAGCCACCAAAAGAACACCATGGGAACTAAGCAAATTTGATAATAGAAGGTAACTGGAAAACTTTTTTTAACTTGTATGCTCTGTATGACTCACAAGCGAAAATGTTTGTCTTTCATGTCCCTTTAATTACATTAAGGACAATCGTTGTACGCAACAGCATTTACGTAGTCTGATAGTACCATCCTATATACTCATGCACTATATTTAGCCACACATGCAGTAAGTGTCCTGTTATTATTATACCCCCCATACACTGCTCTTATACACACTTAAGGCCAAAATTATTGTGTATTTTACCTACCTAACCCAAAACACATCTCCAATACCCATAGTGCAAGTAAGCTGCATTTACCTGCTGGCCGTCATGTTACTTATGCAAGAGTAAAGCAAGTCACTAAGCACATCAGCAGTCCACCAGGGCGCCATTTTTATATAAGACAGATCTTTCTCTTGCGCTGGAGTGTGGAACAATCTATAACCCTCATCATGTCCTCTCTTCCCTTCATCTGCTTTTCCTGCACTTCTTGCCTCTCTCCAGACTAATTTACTGCTAATCAGTTTCCTCTCTCTCACTTTACTGACACAATAACTGTCTCCTTAACATCAATATTTTTGACAGGACATTTTTCTTGTTACCTGCAAATGCGGATGAAAGAATGTAATAGATTAAAGGCAAAATTTCTCATTTTATTTACGATATTAAATGATATTAACCTTTTCATACCAGTACCTTTTTCTGTAAGCAAGTTATTTGTTATCTGGCATTTATCTTGTCTTAGTCCAAGCTGGTAGATGTTATGAGTTAACATTATTCCACCATGTGTAAAAGTAAAACGCTTGACATAGGAGTGTGTTATAGTTTGACTCTATTCCACATTGTGGTAAACAGTGGGGTTTATAGACTGGCACTACTTCACTTGGGTACAAGTAAAGAGCTTGGAATAGTGGCGTGTATTAACAGTTGGCAAGATTGGTACTGACCCACTTGTGTACAAGAAAAGAGCTTGGTGTTGCATTATGTGTGTTATTTCAATTCATGAAGCACCAATGGCTGTAAGTTAGTAGTATGGTCTTTATGATGGCAACAACCATTATGGGCCAGATTACGAGTGGAGCGTTAACAGTTACGTGCAAGTGAAAAGGGTTTTGTCGTGTTTGCACGCACCGGGTTTAACGCTCGTATTGCAAGTTGAAAGTAAACGCAATCAATTGAGTACAATTGTGATTTACTACAGAATGATAACCGCGTCCTCAGAGCTCTGGTTAACTGTTTCGCAAAAAAAAAAAGTTGCACAAAACACATTAAATCTACATACATTACAAAGTACACTTACACTAATTATAACACAATCTAATAAAAAGTTACGAGGTCTCAGAGATATGAGATCTCAGGTGTTGGAAAAAAATAGGCTGCAAAATATGTATATATGTGTGTGTGTGTACATATGTATTTATATGTGTAGATAATTACAGACATATATACACATATAAACACATAGATACATTTGGTCACCTATATAGACATTATAAGCATTAAAGCCCTCTGCAGTTAAGTAGATAAAAACATGTAAAATATTATTTATGCAATATTCATATTTAATAAAGTGCTAAACTGTATATTTACTGTAAATATGTCCCATTCTAATGTTTTGCACATAGAAGAATATGTTCTAGATATTTTTAAATAGATATCCCTACACACATATATATATATATATGTATACAAGCAAAAAGGTATTGGCGCACATCCATTTTCAAAAGCACAACATATTGTTTGAACTGCTGCTAAAAATTGCCTGCAAAAAACATCAAGGGGCCCATTTATCAAGCTCCGTATGGAGCTTGAGGGCCCGTGTTTCTGGCGAACCTTCAGGCTCGCCTAGGGTTGCCACCTCAGCCATGTTTTCCTGGACACTTTGGAGTTACACATGTTGCAGGGTGTGCAGGGAGATACATGTTTTGTGTTTCTGGACAGCACTATTCATATACCTCCCTGCACACCCTGCAGCATGTATAACTTATAAGAGTTCTGTATTTTAAGGGACGGGTGGCAACCCTAGGCTCACCAGAAACAACAGTTATGAACCTCCATAACTGCTCTGAGGAGGTGGACAGACATCTCCGCAATTCAACCTGATCGAATACGATCCGGTTGATTGACACCCCCTGCCGATTGGCCTCAAATCTGCAGGCGGCAGAATTGCACCAGCAGTTCACAAGAGATGCTGGTGCAATACTGAATACGGAGAGCGTAATAAATAGGCCTCCCATGAGACAACTATTCTTTTTAAATAAAATAGGGATCTTAGTCACACAATATGGCCATATTCTGTTTAGCCAGTCAACAACTTACAAGCGGCTAGATTTAGAGTTTTGTCGGTAACGACCCGCGTAGCTAACACTGGCTTTTTTCTGGCCGCACCTTTTAAATAACTCTGGTATTGAGAGTCCACAGAATGGCTGCGTTAGGCTCCAAAAAAGGAGCGTATAGCATATTTAACGCAACTTCAACTCTCGATACCAGAGTTGCTTACGGACGCGGCCAGCTTCAAAAACGTGCTTGTGCACGATTCCCCCATAGGAAACAATGGGGCTGTTTGAGCTGAAAAAAACCTAACACCTGCAAAAAAGCTGCTTTCAGCTCCTAACGCAGCCCCATTGTTTGCTATGGGGAAACACTTCCTACGTCTGCACCTAACACTCTAACATGTACCCTGAGTCTAAACACCCCTAACCTTACACTTATTAACCCCTATTCTGCCGCCCCCGCTATCGCTGACCCCTGCATATTATTATTAACCCCTAATCTGATGACTGGAGCTCACCGCTATTCTAATAAATGGATTAACCCCTAAAGCTAAGTCTAACACTAACACCCCCCCTAAGTTAAATATAATTTAAATCTAACGAAATTAATTCACTCTTATTAAATAAATTATTCCTATTTAAAGCTAAATACTTACCTGTAAAATAAATCCTAATATAGCTACAATATAAATTATAATTATATTATAGCTATTTTAGGATTTATATTTATTTTACAGGTAACTTTGTATTTATTTTAACCAGGTACAATAGCTATTAAATAGTTAAGAACTATTTAATAGCTAAAATAGTTAAAATAATTACAAAATTACCTGTAAAATAAATCCTAACCTAAGTTACAATTAAACCTAACACTACACTATCAATAAATTAATTAAATAAAATACCTACAATTGCCTACAATTAAACCTAACACTACACTATCAATACATTAATTAAATACAATATCTACAAATAAATACAATGAAATAAACTAACTAAAGTACAAAAAATAAAAAAGAACTAAGTTACAAAAAATAAAAAAATATTTACAAACATCAGAAAAATATTACAAAATTTTTAAACTAATTACACCTACTCTAAGCCCGCTAATAAAATAACAAAGACCCCCAAAGTAAAAAAATGCCCTACCCTATTCTAAATTACTAAAGTTCAAAGCTCTTTTACCTTACCAGCTCTGAACAGGGCCCTTTGCGGGGCATGCCCCAAAGAATTCAGCTCTTTTGCCTGTAAAAAAAAAAACATACAATACCCCCCCCCAACATTACAACCCACCACCCACATACCCAAACCCAAACCCCCCTGAAATAAACCTAACACTAAGCCCCTGAAGATCTTCCTACCTTGTCTTCACCATGCCAGGTATCACCGATCGTTCCAGGCTCCGAAATCTTCATCTAAGCCCAAGCGGGGGCTAGACATCTATCATCCGACGGCTGAAGAAGTCCAGAAGAGGCTCCAAAGTCTTCATCCTATCCGGGAAGAAGAGTAGATCCGGACCGGCAACCATCTTCTTCCAAGCGACCTCTTCTATCTTCATCCGATGAGGACCGGCTCCATCTTCAAGACCTCCATCGCGGATCCATCCTTCTTCACCGACGAATTCCCGACGAATGACGGTTCCTTTAAGGGACGTCATCCAAGATGGCGTCCCTCAAATTCCGATTGGCTGATAGGATTCTATCAGCCAATCGGAATTAAGGTAGGAAAATTCTTATTGGCTGATGGAATCAGCCAATCAGAATCAAGTTCAATCCGATTGGCTGATTCAATCAGCCAATCAGATTGAGCTTGCATTCTATTGGCTGTTCCGATCAGCCAATAGAATGCGAGCTCAATCTGATTGGCTGATCGGATCAGCCGATCGGATTGAACTTGATTCTGATTGGCTGATTCCAATAGAATCCTATCAGCCAATCGGAATTCGAGGGACGCCATCTTGGATGACGTCCCTTAAAGGAACCGTCATTCGTCGGGAAGTCGTCGGAAGAAGAAGATGGGTCCGCGGTGGAGGTCTTGAAGATGGAGCCGGTCCTCATCGGATGAAGATAGAAGATGCCGCTTGGAAGAAGATGGTTGCCGGTCCGGATCTACTCTTCTTTCCGGATAGGATGAAGACTTTGGAGCCTCTTCTGGACTTCTTCAGCCGTCGGATGATGGATGTTTTTCCCCTACTTGGGCTTAGATGAAGATTTCGGAGCCTGGAACGATCGGTGATACCTGGCATGGTGAAGACAAGGTAGGAAGATCTTCAGGGGCTTAGTGTTAGGTTTATTTAAGGGGGGTTTGGGTTAGATTAGGGGTATGTGGGTGGTGGGTTGTAATGTTGGGGGGGGTATTGTATGTTTTTTTTTTACAGGCAAAAGAGCTGAATTCTTTGGGGCATGCCCCGCAAAGGGCCCTGTTCAGGGCTAGTAAGGTAAAAGAGCTTTGAACTTTAGTAATTTAGAATAGGGTAGGGCATTTTTTTATTTTGGGGGTCTTTGTTATTTTATTAGGGGGCTTAGAGTAGTTGTAATTAGTTTAAAATTGTTGTAATATTTTTCTGATGTTTGTAAATATTTTTTTATTTTTTGTAACTTAGTTCTTTTTTATTTTTTGTACTTTAGTTAGTTTAGTTTATTTCATTGTATTTATTTGTAGATATTGTATTTAATTAATGTATTGATAGTGTATTGTTAGGTTTAATTGTAGGTAATTGTAGGTATTTTATTTAATTAATTTATTGATAGTGTAGTGTTAGGTTTAATTGTAGGTAATTGTAGGTATTTTATTTAATTAATTTATTGATAGTGTAGTGTTAGGTTTAAATGTAACTTAGGTTAGGATTTATTTTACAGGTAATTTTGTAATTATTTTAACTATTTTAGCTATTAAATAGTTCTTAACTATTTAATAGCTATTGTACCTGGTTAAAATAAATACAAAGTTACCTGTAAAATAAATATAAATCCTAAAATAGCTATAATATAATTATAATTTATATTGTAGCTATATTAGGGTTTATTTTACAGGTAAGTATTTAGCTTTAAATAGGAATAATTTATTTAATAAGAGTTAATTTATTTCATTAGATTTAAATTATATTTAATTTAGGGGGGTGTTAGTGTTAGGGTTAGACTTAGCTTTAGGGGTTAATCCATTTATTAGAATAGAGGCGAGATTCGGTCGGCAGATTAGGGGTTAATAATTGAAGTTAGGTGTCGGCGATGTTAGGGAGGGCAGATTAGGGGTTAATACTATTTATTATAGGGTTAGTGAGGCGGATTAGGGGTTAATAACTTTATTATAATAGCGGTGCGGTCCGCTCGGCAGATTAGGGGTTAATAAGTGTAGGCAGGTTGAGGCGACGTTGTGGGGGGCAGATTAGGGGTTAATAAATATAATATAGGGGTCGGCGGTGTTAGGGGCAGCAGATTAGGGGTACATAAGTATAACGTAGGTGGCGGTCGGCAGATTAGGGATTAATTATTGTAGGTAGCTGGCGGCGACGTTGTGGGGGGCAGGTTAGGGGTTAATAAATATAATATAGGGGTCGGCGGTGTTAGGGGCAGCAGATTAGGGGTACATAAGTATAACGTAGGTGGCGGTCGGCAGATTAGGGGTTAAAAAAAATTAATCGAGTGGCGGCGATGTGGGGGGACCTCGGTTTAGGGGTACATAGGTAGTTTATGGGTGTTAGTGTACTTTAGAGCACAGTAGTTAAGAGCTTTATAAACCGGCGTTAGCCCAGAAAGCCCTTAACTACTGACTTTTCTCTGCGGCTGGAGTTTTGTCATTAGAATTCTAACGCTCACTTCAGACACGACTCTAAATACCGGAGTTAGAAAGATCCCATTTAAAAGATAGGATACGCAATTGACGTAAGGGGATCTGCGGTATGGAAAAGTCGCGGCTGAAAAGTGAGCGTTAGACCCTTTCCTGACTGACTCCAAATACCGGCGGTAGCCTAAAACCAGCGTTAGGAGCCTCTAACGCTGGTTTTCACGGCTACCGCCAATCTCTAAATCTAGGCCAAGGTGACCCAATATAGACTGGTCCTAACACTACAGTCCTTTGCTTCAGAGGGCTGAATCATTCCTGCTTTTACTCTTCATAATAGAATGAGACTCCCTGGCTTAATTTTCAAAACTCTATTACACTGTCATGAGCACACCTGAGCTTGGGTGGTGTACTTTAACCAATGGGAGATGGTAAATCTCCCTGATTATGTTTAAATACAAATACAAAATTTGGTTTAGCACACTTTACAAAAAGTTTATATACACATATCTCTATACTATAATCGCGTTTGTAAAGTGTTGCCAGTTGCGCACTCATCTTTAAAGGAATGTTGGCTGCGCAAGGCAGCCAAAAGAATATTGGCTGCGTGCACAGCCAAAAGAGTCCACCGCAGGTGGATTCTTTCACCACCCTGCCATTTTCAGAAATTACCTAGATGCAGCGAACGCAAACGAAGCGTTAAAAAAAAAGAAAAACATGCTTGCAGAAAATATAAAAAACTAACCCCCTGCACGGAGTATTAACAAACACCTAAACTACCAACCCCCACATAGCAAAATAATAAAGTAATTAACCCCTAATCTGCAAATTAAACAACACAAATAACATCATTAAAATATTAACCCCTAAACCGCCAAACCCCCACATCGCAATAAACCTAGCTAACCTATTAACCCCTAAACCGCCAACCCCCACATCGCAATAAACCGAATTAACCTATTAACTCCTATTAACTCCTAAACCCCACAACGCAAATAACATAAGGCCAGATTACGAGTTTTGCGTTATGGCTCATAACGCTGCTTTTTCACTATCGCTGCTATTATGAGTCTTGTAGGTATAGCTGTACCGCACACCTTTTTGGCCGTAACGCAACGTAACTACCGCACCTTTCAAAAAGTCCTTTTTCAATGGGACTTCCATAGCGCCGGTATTACGAGTTTTGCCTGGGAGGCCAAAAAGTGAGTGGTACAGCCCATACCGACAAGATTCGTACCGCCATCTAAAGTCAGCAGTTATGGGTTTTGCGCTACAAAGCTGTAGCATAAAACTCATAACTAAAGTGTTAAAAAGTACACCCATAAACTACCTATTAACCTCTAAACCGAGGCTCTCCCGCAAGCCAGGGATCAGGAACCAGGAAGGACATCAGGCAGCCAGGTAATACACAGGAACTCTCACAAACAGGTCTCAGACAATGCAAAGGCAAAGCATACTGAACAGAGGCCCTTTAAATAATAAACGATGACATCACAATTCTGAGACTGCATCCTGTCTCACATGGATGATGCACAACAGTCTGGCCATAAAAGGAAGTGCAGGAAGTGAGCAGCATCCCCCACAATGCATCAAGTCAGGAAGAGAGGTGAGTAAAATGGCTGCCAGCAGCACATAGCAAACACAACAGGGAAAAACCCTGACAGTACCCTCCCCTCAACGGCCCCTCCCCGTGGGAGGACAAAAGGCTTATTGGGGAAACGGGCATGGAAGGCACGGAGGAGGGCGGGAGCATGAACATCAGAGGAGGGAACCCAAGAACGCTCCTCCGGACCGTAGCCCCTCCAGTGAACCAAATACTGTACACAGCCCCAGGACATATAATGCTGCTGACCTCATGCTCCTCATGGTTGTCAACAAAGATAGGACGGGGACGAGGCAACAAAGTGGTAAACCGATTACAAATCAATGGTTTCAAGAGGGAGACATGAAAAACATTGGAGATGCGCATAGCAGGAGGAAGGTCAAGAGCGTAGGCCACAGGATTTACCCGTCTGAGTATTCGAAAAGGACCAACATAACGGGGAGCCAATTTATTGGAAGGCACACGAAGGTTCAAGTTGCGGGAGGACAGCCAAACTCTCTCACCAACCTGGTAGGAAGGTGCGGGCAGAGGCCTATGATCAGCCTGGAACTTTGGTGCTGCATAGAACGATGAAGGCAATCCTGAATCTGCACCCATGTGGAACGGAGTTGCCGGAGATGCTCCTCCAAAGCCGGAATACCCTGAGACATGAATGAATCGGGCTACAAGGATGGTTGAAAACCATAATTCGCTATGAACGGGGATAACTTGGAGGAAGCATTAATAGCACTATTACGAGCAAACTCTGCCCAAGGTAACAGTTCAGACCAATTATTGTGGTGATCTGAGACATAGCCACGGAGGAACTGTTCCAGAGCTTGATTAGACCATTCCGCAGCCCCATTGGATTGAGGGTGATATGCTGAGGAGAAGGAAAGCTGGATCCCCATTTGAGCACAAAAGGAACGCCAAAATCTGGAGACAAACTGGCTACCCCAGTCCGACACTATCTCCTTGGGTAACCCATGTAAACGGAAGACCTCCCGGGCAAAAATTGAAGCAAGCTCCTGAGCGGTAGGCAGCTTCATCAAGGGAATGCAATGTGACATTTTAGAAAAACGGTCATCCACCATAAGGATAACAGTATTGCCATTGGAAACAGGGAGCTCGACAATGAAGTCCATGGAAAGATGTGTCCAAGGATGCTCACCATTAGCAATAGGTTGAAGAAGACCCACAGGAAGATGTCGAGGAGTCTTATTCTGTGCACAAACTGAGCAGGAGGCAACATACGCAGCAACATCAGAACGAAGACCTGGCCACCAGAATTGTCGAGTGACAGACCAAATCATTTGGTTCTTGCCTGGGTGACATGCGGCTTTAGGATAGTGGTAAGAGTGCAAAAGTTTAGTTCGAAGGTTCTCAGGAACAAAACACTTACCACTAGGTTTCTCAGGCGGTGCATTGGTTTGTGCAGCCAGGATCTCCTCCCCCAAGGGAGAAGTCAACTTAGTACATATGGTAGCCAAAATATGGTCAGGAGGTATAAAATTGTCGACAGAGGGCATCAGCCCTAACATTCTTACTACCAGGCAGGTAGGAGACCACATAATTAAATCGAGACAAAAATAGCGCCCATCTGGCCTGTCGGAGCGACAAACGTTTTGCTTCAGATAGTTCTTGTGGTCTGTAAGAATGAGCACTGGCACGCTAGTACCCTCGAGAAGATGCCTCCATTCCTTGAGTGCCAAAATTATGGCCAGTAATTCCCTGTCGCCAATTTTATAATTGCACTCCGCTGGAGACAATTTCTTAGAGAAGAAACCACACGGATGCAAGGAACCGTCAGGCGTAGGACGTTGAGACAAGAGGGCACCTACTCCAGTCTCAGACGCATCGACCTCAAGAACGAAAGGCAGAACAGGGTTAGGATGAGCCAGAACTGGAGTGGCAGCAAAGGCAGTCTTAAGACTATCAAAGGCCTCAATGGCAGTAGGTGACCAATGGAGGGGATCATTCTCTTTACGGGTCATGTCTGTGATAGGTTTGACCAAGGAAGAAAAGTTTTTAATAAACTTTCTATAGTTATTGGCGAACCCCAAAAAATGTTGAATAGACCGAAGACCAACTGGGCGAGGCCACTGCAGAACTGCAGATAACTTGTCAGGATCCATGGAGAACCCTGCAACGGATATAACATAACCTAGGAAGGTTACGTGAGTCTGATGGAACTCACATTTCTCAAGTTTACAAAACAGGCCGTTCTCATGTAGTCTGTAATGATCAGATTTATAATAATTATAAAAGTATGTTTGTAGCTTGATCCTATGTTCAGAACATATAGCTTAGATGTCTGAAGCAAAAGGATTAAGCAGATTTTGCTATTAGTAATTGAATGAAGAGGATTTAAGCTGACATGCGCTTAAAAACGTATTTACTATATTTGAGAAGTATATATGCTGGAATACTTGGTAAAATGTATAAACACTCTGAGGGTTAAATGGAGTAAAGCAGAAAGGTAGTTCGTTGTTTAGGTTAAACAAAGGAGGCACAAATACCAAACATCACAGTTCTGGAATAGAGTGAAAAAATACCTGACCGGAGTTTGCAGAGCAGACAGGATTTCTGCAGGGAAGCGTGTGCTGCGCGTCTCAGCGGCGCTGACTTGTGAACAGAGTCGGCTTTTGGCAGAGTGACAGGAACTCCGTAGATGGCGTGTGCTGCGGCCACACAGCAGAACAGACACAACAAGGTGCCGGTTGGTTTGGGAGCCTGCTGGGCTCAGAGGTACAGCAGACAAGTGTGTGACTCAGCTGGCAGTCTGAGAGTGATGACGTCAGCGGAGTCAGCTTATGGGAAATGGCAAGGTAGTTACCTGTTTCAGATTTACTGAGTAGATTCCGGATTGAATAGGATTTGAATGCACAAAGAATAGTCAGATATGGTGACTGCACAGAGCAAGGATTAGGCTTGATGAGGAAAAGTAGCTGAATGCAGGAAGTTCATCTGATTCACACAATAATAATCAAGCATTGAACAGGTGTCTGTGATAGACTTATATAGAGCAATTGTTAAGGTGGACAGCAGTGAGTAAAGGTGGAATCATGACAGATCCCCCTCTTCAAAGTGTCCCTCACGGGGCACCGAACCAGGTTTGGTAGGATGAAGACGATGAAATTCATTCAGGAGATCAGGAGCGTGAAGGTCACGCAGAGGTATCCAGGAGTCATCTTCGGGACCATATCCAAACCATCGAACTAAATATTCCACCCGTCTCCAACGGTTGCGGGAATCTAAGATCTTTTCCACTTCAAACTCAGATTGGTCAACGCACAAAGAGGTATTGGAATCAACATCCTCGGTTAAAGAATCCGAAGTACCCAAATAAGGTTTTAAGAGAGATACATGAAATGATGGATGAATCTGTAGATGTCCCGGCAATTGAAGAACTACTGCGTTAGCATTTAGAATTTTCTTTATACGGAAAGGCCCAAGAAACTGGTTCGCCAATTTCTTACAGGGGACTTTTAGTTTTAAGTTTTTGGTTGACAACCATACTCTATCACCAGGTTTGTAGGGAGGAGGAAGCATATGCTTCTGGTCAAAGTAACGTTTTTGCGTCTCTTTCGCAATTTTCAAATGTTTTTTCAAAAGAGGTATAGATTTCTTCAATTCGGTGAAATACTCTGTAGCATAAGGAGAGGTAGATGTGATGTTAACTGTGGGTATCGTTCTCGGATGGTATCCATAAGAAGCAAAGAAAGGTGACATTTTAGTGGAGGTGTTAACGGAATTATTATAGGCGAATTCCGCCATTGGAAGCAAGTCTAACCAATCATCTTGAACTTGTGAGATATAGCATCTGAGATACTGTTCCTAGGTTTGGTTTAAACGTTCTGTTAAACCATTAGATTGTGGGTGAAAAGCTGTTGTGAATCTGGGTGAGATTTTCATCAAACGGCACAATTCCCTCCAGAATCTGGAGGTGAACTGTGTACCCCTATCAGTAACTATAGAAAGAGGTAGACCATGTAATTTCACAATTTCAGAAATGAAGTAGTTTGCTGTGGTTGTAGCAGTAGGTATCTTCTTAAGGGGAATGAAATGTCCCATACGAGTAAGATGATCCACAACAACTAGGATACAGGTATGATTTTTTGAGGGGGGTAGTTCTACGATGAAATCCATCGATATCATGTGCCAAGGTGCGTCTGGTATGGGTAACGGATTCAATAAACCGAATGGTTTATGTGCTACTCTTTTGTTTCGGGAGCAAACGTGACAATCTGTGATATGGTTATATACATCTTGCTTCATCTTGGGCCACCAATATTCTCTGTTCAACAATTCTAGGGTTTTAGATATTCCCGGATGTCCTGATAAAGGAATGTCATGGAAATGTTGAAGTAATTGTTTTCTCAGTGTTGGAGGTACATACAGACATTTGCCATAATGCCACAAATCAGTCTTCAAATCTTTTTTACATAATGTAGGAATTGTTGAATCAGTAAGTTGAGCTGTTAATAGATCAGAATGAAATGAAGTAATAGAGGCTAAGAATTTATGCGGAGGTATGATATTTTGCACCTCTTCTTTTTCGGGAATATTTTGGAAAATTCTGGATAGAGAATCAGCTTGTGTATTTCTTGATCCTGGTCTGTAGTGTATCAGATAATTGAAATGATCGAGAAAAAGAGACCAACGGACTTGTCGTGAGGATAACGTTTTGTTTCTTTTAAGGTACTGTAAGTTTTTGTGGTCAGTTAAAACTAAGAAGGGTTTGGATGTGCTTCTAGGATATGTCTCCAGTGTTCCATGGCAACCTTTATTGCCAGGAGTTCAAGATCACCTACTGAATAATTCCTTTCTGCAGGTGTTAAAAGTCTTGAATAAAAGGCAACAGGGTGTCTTTCCTGTGATTCCGTGCGTTGTTGGGATAAAATGGCCCCAACCCCAATGTTTGAGGCATCCACTTCTAAGGTATAATCTGCTTCAGGATCGGGTAGCTGTAAAATTGGCGCTGTAGTGAAACGTCTCTTCAGATGTTCAAAAGCATCATTTGCTTCTTTTGTCCAATGAAATTTATTTTTTCCTGTTAATTTAGTCAAGGGTTGAGCAAGGGATGAATATCCCTGAATGAATCTTCTGTAAAAGTTGGAAAATCCAAGGAACTTCTGCAGAGACTTTAAACTGGTAGGGACGGGCCATTCGAGAACAACCTTCACTTTGTCAGGGTCCATTTCTATTCCATTTGGGGAGATGATATAACCCAGAAATTTGATTGTCTTTACATGGAATTGACACTTCTCTAATTTTGCATAAAGATGGTGTTCTCTTAATCTCATTAATACCCAACGTACGTGTTTAATGTGTTCAGTCATGGATTTCGAATAAATCAAGATGTCATCTAAATATATCACTACGCAAGAGTCTAATAGATCTTTGAATATCTCATTAATGAAAAATTGAAATGTCGCTGGTGCATTTGTTAACCCGAATGGCATGACATTATACTGAAATAAGCCATATCTTGTTTTGAATGCTGTCTTCCACTCATCCCCTTTTCTCATCCGAATGAGATTATATGCGCCTTTCAAATCAAGTTTAGTAAAGATTTGAGCGTCAGTTAATCTTTCAAGAAGTTCGGGGATGAGTGGAAGCGGGTATCTGTTTTTTACTGTAATTTCGTTTAAACCTCTATAATCGATGATTGGGCGTAATGTACCATCCTTGTTGGTCACAAAAAACATTCCAGCAGCTGCTGGAGAAGTGGAAGTGGATATAAATCCTTTTCTTAAATTATCGTCAAGATATTCTCTTAGGAATTGCAATTCTTTATTAGACATAGGATATATTTTACCGAAAGGTATAGTAGTGTTAGGTTTAGTGTCTATAGGACAATCGAATGGCCTATGTGGCGGTAAATTTTCTGCCTCTTTTAGATTAAACACATCTGAGAATTCAATGTAATCTGAGGGTATCTGAGGTTGTATGTGATTCAACAAAAGTGTAGGATAACAAGTAGAGTTACAGTATTTAGAGGTGTACTGTAATGTATTAGTAGCCCAATCTATGTTGGGGTTATGTTGACGTAACCAAGGGTAACCTAAAATAACAGGGTGTATGGATTTGGGTAGTATATCGAATGTGATATATTCAGTATGCCCATTACCAGTAGTAGTGAGTAGAGGAATAGTGTGATGTGTTATTGGACCTTTTAAATGAGTGGTTCCATCAATAACTTTTATATACACAGGAAATTGCTTTGACACACAGGGTATTTTATTTTTGGTAACATAACTTTGATCCATGAAAATACCGAAAGCCCCTGAATCAATCATGGCTTCATTCCGGAGAAGTTGTTGGTCCCACTGCAAAGACAATGAAATGGTTAAGTGTGATATCAATTTTGAGTTTATTTGGGGGTTAACTATCATTATCTTACCCCTCTTCTGTCGCAGTAGAATCGGGCAAGTGGATACAGTATGGTCCTTGTTACCACAGTACATGCATAGGTTCAAATTCTTTCTTCGTTGTTTTTCTTCATAAGTCAATGGTCCCTTTATTGTTCCAATTTCCATGGGTATAGGACCAGATGCAGGTTTCTCCACTAGAGGTAGGTGGTACTTCTTTGGGTAGTTTTCTGATGGCACCCTTTCAGCTCGGCGTTCCCTGAATCTCCTATCCATAGAGATGGAAATCTTTATAAGTGACTCAAGGGTGTCTGGAAACTCAATTCTGGAGAGCTCATCCTTTAGATGTTCGGACAGTCCCAGGCGAAACTGGTTACGTAAGGAGACTGAATTCCATTGAGACTCTGTGGCCCATAGCTGAAACTCTGCGACGTAGTCTTCAACTGGTCGTTTTCCTTGTTTAAGTGTTCTCAGGTTGTTTTCTGCTGTAAGTTGGGTGTTGCGGTCTTCATACAGTAAGGCCATTGCATTTAAGAAATCCTCCAAAGACCCTAATATGGGATCATTAACTTCAAAAAATTTATCAGCCCATAACCTGGGTTCACCACTTAAATAGGATATCACAGTACATACCTTTACTCTGTCAGAAAAATATGTTTTAGGTTTCATGGAAAACATAAGTAAACAGGCGTTGCGAAATTCGCGAAAACGAGTGCGAACACCCGAAAAGACACTTGGAGGGTTAATTTTTGGTTCAGGGTGTTCAGTAGCCTTTTGTGTAACAAAGTCATTTAAGATACGCTTCAATGTATTATTTTCATTTTTTAACTCAGTTAAACCCTGAGCCAAAATTTCTACCTTCTGGTTTAAACTAGAGATTTCATTTGCCATGGCTGCAGGATCCATAATTCAGTGTGAATCCTAGCACTTTTTTAGGCTTGATTATTCTGTAATGATCAGATTTATAATAATTATAAAAACAGAATTTATGCTTACCTGATAAATTACTTTCTCCAACGGTGTGTCCGGTCCACGGCGTCATCCTTACTTGTGGGATATTCTCTTCCCCAACAGGAAATGGCAAAGAGCCCAGCAAAGCTGGTCATATGATCCCTCCTAGGCTCCGCCTACCCCAGTCATTCGACCGACGTACAGGAGGAAATATGCATAGGAGAAACCATATGATACCATGGTGACTGTAGTTAGAGAAAATAATTCATCAGACCTAATTAAAAAAAACAGGGCGGGCCGTGGACCGGACACACCGTTGGAGAAAGTAATTTATCAGGTAAGCATAAATTCTGTTTTCTCCAACATAGGTGTGTCCGGTCCACGGCGTCATCCTTACTTGTGGGAACCAATACCAAAGCTTTAGGACACGGATGAAGGGAGGGAGCAAATTAGGTCACCTAAATGGAAGGCACCACGGCTTGCAAAACCTTTCTCCCAAAAATAGCCTCTGAAGAAGCAAAAGTATCAAATTTGTAAAATTTGGCAAAAGTGTGCAGTGAAGACCAAGTCGCTGCCTTACATATCTGGTCAACAGAAGCCTCGTTCTTAAAGGCCCATGTGGAAGCCACAGCCCTAGTGGAGTGAGCTGTGATTCTTTCAGGAGGCTGCCGTCCGGCAGTCTCATAAGCCAAACGGATAATGCTTTTAAGCCAAAAAGAAAGAGAGGTAGAAGTTGCTTTTTGACCTCTCCTTTTACCAGAATAAACAACAAACAAAGAAGAAGTTTGTCTGAAATCTTTAGTGGCCTCTAAATAGAATTTTAGAGCACGGACTACGTCCAAATTGTGTAACAAACGTTCCTTCTTTGAAACTGGATTCGGGCACAACTCAGGTACAACTATCTCCTGGTTAATATTCTTGTTGGAAACAACTTTCGGAAGAAAACCAGGCTTAGTACGCAAAACCACCTTATCTGCATGGAACACCAGATAGGGCGGAGAACACTGCAGAGCAGATAACTCAGAAACTCTTCTAGCAGAAGAAATTGCAACCAAAAACAAAACTTTCCAAGATAATAACTTAATATCTACGGAATGTAAGGGTTCAAACGGAACCCCTTGAAGAACTGAAAGAACTAGATTAAGACTCCAGGGAGGAGTCAAAGGTCTGTAAATAGGCTTGATTCTAACCAGAGCCTGAACAAACGCTTGAACGTCTGGCACAGCTGCCAGCCTTTTGTGAAGTAAAACAGATAACGCAGAAATCTGTCCCTTCAGGGAACTTGCAGATAATCCCTTCTCCAAACCCTCTTGTAGAAAGGATAAAATCCTAGGAATTTTTATCTTGTTCCATGGGAATCCTTTAGATTCACACCAACAGATATATTTTTTCCATATCTTATGGTAAATTTTTCTAGTTACAGGCTTTCTAGCCTGAATCAGAGTATCTATTACAGAATCTGAAAACCCACGCTTTGATAAAATCAAGCGTTCAATCTCCAAGCAGTCAGTTGGAGAGAAACCAGATTCGGATGTTCGAATGGACCTTGAACAAGAAGGTCCTGTCTCAAAGGTAGCTTCCATGGTGGAGCCGATGACATATTCACCAGGTCTGCATACCAAGTCCTGCGTGGCCACGCAGGAGCTATCAAGATCACCGAAGCCCTCTCCTGGTTGATCCTGGCTACCAGCCTGGGAATGAGAGGAAACGGTGGGAAAACATAAGCTAGGTGGAAGGTCCAAGGTGCTACTAGTGCATCTACTAGAGTCGCCTTGGGATCCCTGGATCTGGACCCGTAACAAGGAACCTTGAAGTTCTGACGAGACACCATCAGATCCATGGCGAAAATTAGGCTTATTTCTAGCCTTAAAAGACCTATCCTGAGGAAGGGCGTGGCCCTTTCCTCCGGTGATGTCTGAAAAAACTCTTTCAAATCAGGACCAAACAGTGTTTTGCCCTTGAAAGGGATGTTAAGCAATTTTGTCTTGGAAGACACATCCGCTGACCAAGACTTTAGCCAGAGCGCTCTGCGCGCCACGATAGCAAACCCTGAATTTTTCGCCGCTAATCTCGCTAATTGCAAAGCGGCATCTAGAATAAAAGAGTTAGCCAACTTAAGTGCATGAACTCTGTCCATAACCTCCTCATACGAAGATTCTTTATTGAGCGACTTTTCTAGTTGTTCGAACCAGAAACACGCTGCCGTAGTGACAGGAACAATGCATGAAATTGGTTGAAGAAGGTAACCTTGCTGAACAAACATTCTTTCAAGCAAACCCTCTAATTTTTTATCCATAGGATCTTTAAAAGCACAACTATCTTCTATGGGAATAGTAGTGCGTTTGTTTAGAGTAGAGACCGCCCCCTCGACCTTAGGGACTGTCTGCCATAAGTCCTTTCTGGGGTCGACTATAGGAAATAATTTCTTAAATATAAGGGGAGGAACAAAAGGTATGCCGGGCCTTTCCCATTCCTTGTTTACTATGTCCGCCACCCGCTTGGGTATAGGAAAAACATCGGGGGGCACCGGAACCTCTAGGAACTTGTCCATCTTACATAATTTCTCTGGAATGACCAAATTGTCACAATCATCCAGAGTAGATAATACCTCCTTAAGCAGTGCGCGGAGATGTTCTAATTTAAATTTAAAAGTTACAACATCAGGTTCAGCTTGTTGAGAAATTTTTCCTGAATCTGAAATTTCTCCCTCAGACAAAACCTCCCTCCTGGCCCCTTCAGATTGGTGTGAGGGTATGTCAGAAACGTTATCATCAGCGTCCACTTGCTCTTCAGTGTTTAAAACAGAGCAATCGCGCTTTCTTTGATAAGTAGGCATTTTAGATAAAATATTTGCAATAGAATTATCCATAACAGCCGTTAATTGTTGCATAGTAATAAGTATTGGCGCACTAGATGTACTAGGGGCCTCTTGTGTGGGCAAAACTGGTGTAGACACAGAAGGGGGTGATGCAGTACCATGCTTACTCCCCTCATCTGAAGAATCATCTTGGGCACTATTATTATCTGTGGCATCATTGTCCCTACTTTGTTTGGACACCATATCACAATTATCACATATATTTAAATGGGGAGACACATTGGCTTTCATACATATAGAACATCGTTTATCTGATGGTTCAGACATGTTAAACAGGCTTAAACTTGTCAACAACGCACAAAAAACGTTTTAAAATAAAACCGTTACTGTCACTTTAAATTTTAAACAGAACACACTTTATTACTGAATATGCGAAAAAGTATGAAGCAATTGTTCAAAATTCACCAAAATTTCACCACAGTGTCTTAAAGCCTTAAAAGTATTGCACACCAAATTTGAAAGCTTTAACCCTTAAAATAACGGAACCGGAGCCGTTTTTACATTTAACCCCTATACAGTCCCAGGAATCTGCTTTGCTGAGACCCAACCAAGCCCAGAGGGGAATACGATACCAAATGACGCCTTCTATAAGCTTTTTCAGTGGATCTTAGCTCCTCACACATGCATCTGCATGCCTTGCCTTCCAAAAACAACTGCGCATTAGTGGCGCGAAAATGAGGCTCTGCCTATGACTAGAGAAGGCCCCCATCTGAAAAAGGTGTCCATACAGTGCCTGCCGTTTTTTAACAACAATCCCCAAGATTATAATAACTATAAAGAGCTATAATCTGTCAAATATGCTTAGCAAAGTAATCGTTTTAGCCCAGAAAAATGTCTACCAGTTTTTTAAGCCCTTATAAAGCCTTTATTCTTTTACTTAATCTAAGAAAATGGCTTACCGGTCCCCATAGGGAAAATGACAGCCTTCCAGCATTACCAAGTCGTGTTAGAAATGTGGCCAGTCATACCTCAGGCAGAAAAGTCTGCCAACTGCTTCCCCCAACTGAAGTTACTTCATCTCAACAGTCCTGTGTGGAAACAGCAATCGATTTTAGTAACGTTTGCTAAAATCATCTTCCTCTTACAAACAGAAATCTTCTTCTCTTTTCTGTTTCAGAGTAAATAGTACATACCAGCACTATTTTAAAATAACAAACACTTGATTGAAGAATAAAAACTACATTTAAACACCAAAAAACTCTTAGCCATCTCCGTGGAGATGTTGCCTGTGCAACGGCAAAGAGAATGACTGGGGTAGGCGGAGCCTAGGAGGGATCATATGACCAGCTTTGCTGGGCTCTTTGCCATTTCCTGTTGGGGAAGAGAATATCCCACAAGTAAGGATGACGCCGTGGACCGGACACACCTATGTTGGAGAAAGTATGTTTGTAGCTTGATCCTATGTTCAGAACATATAGCTTAGATGTCTGAAGCAAAAGGATTAAGCAGATTTTGCTATTAGTAATTGAATGAAGAGGATTTAAGCTGACATGCGCTTAAAAACTTATTTACTATATTTGAGAATCAAAACACAAAAGTATATATGCTGGAATACTTGGTAAAATGTATAAACACTCTGAGGGTTAAATGGAGTAAAGCAGAAAGGTAGTTCGTTGTTTAGGTTAAACAAAGGAGGCACAAATACCAAACATCACAGTTCTGGAATAGAGTGAAAAAATACCTGACCGGAGTTTGCAGAGCAGACAGGATTTCTGCAGGGAAGCGTGTGTTGCGCGTCTCAGCGGCGCTGACTTGTGAACAGAGTCGGCTTTTGGCAGAGTGACAGGAACTCCGTAGATGGCGTGTGCTGCGGCCACACAGCAGAACAGACACAACAAGGTGCCGGTTGGTTTGGGAGCCTGCTGGGCTCAGAGGTACAGCAGACAAGTGTGTGACTCAGCTGGCAGTCTGAGAGTGATGACGTCAGCGGAGTCAGCTTATGGGAAATGGCAAGGTAGTTACCTGTTTCAGATTTACTGAGTAGATTCCGGATTGAATAGGATTTGAATGCACAAAGAATAGTCAGATATGGTGACTGCACAGAGCAAGGATTAGGCTTGATGAGGAAAAGTAGCTGAATGCAGGAAGTTCATCTGATTCACACAACAATAATCAAGCATTGAACAGGTGTCTGTGATAGACTTATATAGAGCAATTGTTAAGGTGGACAGCAGTGAGTAAAGGTGGAATCATGACATAGTCTCTGAAGAACCAGTGTAACATCAGAACGATGAGCCTCAAGTGTGGGTGAGTGTATGAGGATGTCGTCTAAGTACACCACAACACACTGTTGCAACATATCTCGTAGAACATCATTAATAAATTCCTGAAAAACAGCAGGAACATTACATAGGCCAAAGCGCATTACAAGATACTCATAATGCCCGCTCTTGGTGTTAAATGCTGTTTTCCATTTTTGACTCTCCTTAATCCTAACGAGATTGTACGCTCCTCTCAAATCAAGTTTAGTAAAGACCGTAGCTCCCTTGAGGCGGTCAAAGAGTTCCGTAATGAGCATTCTTAATGGTAAGACGATTAAGACTCCTATAATCGATGCATGTTCTTAACTCGCCATCCTTTTTCTTCACAAAGAAGAAGCCAGCCCTTGCAGGAGAGCAGGATTTGCAGATGATCCCCCGCGACAGAGCATCAGCAAACACACTCCTCCATAGCACAATTCTCTGCAACAGACAGAGGGTACAACCGGCCCCGAGGAGGAATGGCTCCGGGTTGCAGGTCTATGGCACAATCGTAAGACCGGTGAGGAGGCAACGTACCAGCACGCACCTTGTCAAACACGTCTCGAAACTCTCGGTACTCCTCTGGCAATTGAGATACCGAAGAAGTGCACAAGACTTTAACTGGTTTCCAAAGAGTGGAAATACATTGCGGGGACCACAACAAAATTTCGGACCTGCGCCAGTCGAGACTGGGATTGTGCTTTTAGAGCGAGGGATAACCCAGCACAACTGAAAAATGCGGAGAGTTTATCACCTGGAACGTTTCAAAATGGAGAGCCCCAACAGCCATGGACAACGTAGCAGTTTTGTGAGTAACGAGTGTGGGCTGAAGGGGCCTGCCATCAATGGCCTCAATAGCAAGCGGAATGGACCGAGGCACAACAGGAATGGAGTGCTTTGATAAAAAAGCACTGTCAATGAAATCTCCAGCAGCACCGGAGTCAACAAGAGCCTGAGTGACTATGGAGGAGTCCACCCAGGAAAGGACAACCGTGACCAAAGGTTTCTCCTTAAGTGGTTCCGGGGACGAGGATAAACCACCCAAGGTCTGCCTCCGACAGGACCTTAGATGTGAGCGTTTCCCGGCCGTGTAGGACAAGACTTCAAAAGGTGGCCCTTTAACCCACAATAGAGGCAGAGCCCCTCCCTCCTCCTAAAGGCCCTCTCCGCCACGGAGAGACGAGTGAATCCCATCTGTATCAGCTCAGCAGTACCTGGTGACTCGGGACCAGGAGGCATGGGAGGAGAGGGAGGCATGGGTGGGAACGAACACGTAGGAGACAACGGAACAGGAGGCTTCTGCAAGCGCTCCTTGAAAGAGGGCCTCTCTCTGAGTCTGATGTCAATTAGGATCAAAAAAAGACACCAATGCCTCAAGATCCTCTGGTAAATCTCTGGCAGCAACTTCGTCTTAAATCTCATCAGAGAGCCCATGAAAGAAGGCGGCAACAAGGGCTTCATTGTTCCAACCTCCCTCTGCGGCAAGCATACGGAACTCAATAGCATACTGAGCAACAGATCTTGTACCTTGCTGAATGGACATGAGTCGTTTAGCAGCAGAGGAGGAGCGAGCCAGAACATCAAATACCCTTCGAAAGGAGGCCACAAATTCAGGGTAATTTGAAATCACAGGTTTATTAGTCTCCCTCAAGGGATTAGCCCAGGCAAGAGCTGTGTCAGAGAGTAACGAGATGAGAAATCCCACCTTAGCTCTGTCAGAGGGAAACGCCTGATGTAAATTTCAAAGTAAATGCCCACCTGGTTCAAAAACCCTCTGCACTGAATAGGATCGCCTCCATATCGCTGGTAGAGGTGCAGAACCGGACATGCTCCTGGTAGGCAAAGGTGCAGCAGCGGAAACAGGAGCAGCCATAACATGTGGGACACTTTGGTCCAAATGTGCAGTGCGAATCAGCAGGGTTTGCAGGGCTAGTGCAAATTGATCCAAGCAGTGATCCTGTACATCCATCCTGGAAATGATGGCAGGTAAAGGTGGATAATTAGCAGCATCAGGATTCATGGCCTTTGCGTAATGTCAAGGTGCCAGGAATCAGACTGAGACGAGAAGTGCAAAAATAATCACACCTTTATTCATAGCAAAAAATAATAAAAAGTCCACACGTCAAATAACAAGCCAGGAGTCAAAAACAGAGCTGGTAGTCAGACGAGCCGAGTCAGGAGCCAAAGCGAATAGTCAGATG
Source organism: Bombina bombina (assembly GCF_027579735.1). Taxonomy (NCBI): domain Eukaryota; kingdom Metazoa; phylum Chordata; class Amphibia; order Anura; family Bombinatoridae; genus Bombina; species Bombina bombina. Next base: position 1,016,891,498 of record NC_069499.1, on the reverse strand, counting down.
AGCCGGAATCAGGAACAAGGAGAACAGCAGAGTCAGGAACAAGCCAGGGATCAGGAACCAGGAAGGACGTCAGGCAGTCAGGTAATACACAGGAACTCTCACAAACAGGTCTCAGACAACGCAAAGGCAAAGCATACTGAACAGAGGCCCTTTAAATAATAAATGATGACAACACAATTCTGAGACTGCATCCTGTCTCACATGGATGATGCACAACAATCTGGCCTTAAAAGGAAGTGCAGGAAGTGAGCAGCATCCCCCACAATGCACCAAGTCAGGAAGAGAGGTGAGTAAAATGGCTGCCAGCAGCACATGGCAAACACAACAGGGAAAAACCCTGACATAGTTACATTGTAGCTAGCTTAGGTTTTATTTTTATTTCACAGGTAAGTTTGTATTTATTTTAACTAGGTAGACTAGTTAGTAAATAGTTATGAACTATTTACTAACTACTTAGTTAAAATAAATACAAAGTTACCTGTAAAACCTAACCTGCCTTACACTAAAACCGAACATTACAATAAAATAAAATAAATTAAATTAATAAAATACAATTATCTAAATTACAAAAAAATAAACACTAAATTACACAAAATAAAAAATGAAATTATCAAAAATAAAAACGAATTACTCCTAATCTAATAGTTCTATCATAATAAAAAAGCCCACCCAAAATAAAAATAAACCCTAGCCTACACTAAACTGCCAATGGTCCTTAATAGGGCCTTTTGCGGGGCATTGCCCCAAAGAAATCAGCTCTTTTACCTGTAAAAAAAAAACAAAAACATACAAACACCCCCAACCAAACCCCCAAAATAAAAACCTATCTAAATAAACCTAAGCTAACCATTGCCCTGAAAAGGGCATTTGGATGGACATTGCCCTTAAAAGGGCATTTAGCCCTTTTACATTGCCCAAACCCTAAGCTAAAAATAAAACTCATCCAATAAACCCTTAAAAAAACCTAACACTAACCCCCGATGATCCACTTACAGTTTTCGAAGACCGGCTATCCATCCTCATCCAGGCAGCAGAAGTCTTCATCCAAGCGGGCAGAAGTCCTCATCGAAGCCGGCAGAAGTCTTCATCCATGCGGACAGAAGTCTTCATCCAGGCGGACAGAAGTCTTCATCCAGACGGCATCTTCTATCTTCATCCATCCGCCGTGGAGCGGGTCAATCTTCAAGACATCCGGCGCGGAGCATCCTCTTCTTCCGATCGCTGCTGTAGAATGAATCAGACAATAGGATTGAGCTTTCATCCTATAGTGGTGGCGACATTTGGGGCAACAGATTAGGGGTTAATAACTGTATATAGGTGACGGCGATATCAGGGGCGGCAGATTAGGTGTTAATAACTGTATATAGGTGACGGCAATATCGGGGGAGGCAGATTAGGGGTTAATAACTGTAATGTAGGTGGTGGCGATGTTAGGGGCAGCAGATTAGTGGTGTTTAGACGTGTTTTTTATGTTAGGGTGTTTAAACAGAACTTTTTCTTTCCCCATAGACATCAATGGGGCTGCGTTACGGAGCTTTTGTTTCCACCATCGCAGGTGTTAGGCTTCTTTTAGCCGACTCTCCCCATTGATGTCTATGGAGAAATCATGCACGAGCACATCAAAGCACTGCTTGTATTTGGGTGAGGTATAGAGCTCAACGCCACCATATCACCTGCACAAGCCGGGTTTTGCAAAACCTGTAATAGCAGCGCTATAAGGAGGTTAAATTCCGCCACTTTTGTGGCGGTCGTTAATTTCCCTATAGCGCTCAAAACTCGTAATATAGCTGTAATTTAATTACTAAGCCTCCTAACCTAACACTCCCTAAATTAGCCCCAATTACATAAACTAAGTTACAATTAAAATAAAGCCTAACATTAAATTACAAAAAATGAATCTAAAATTACAAAAAATAAAAAAGTCTAAAATTAAAGAAAAAAATAAACAAAATTATCAAAAATAAAAAACATTAAACCTAATCCCTATGAAAATAAAAAAGCCCCCCAAAATAAGAACACCCCTAATCTAAACTACCAATAGCCCTTAAAAGGGCCTTTTGTAGGGCATAAGTTAAACAGCTCTTTTACATTTAAAAAATACTAAGTCCCCCCTAACAGTAACCCCCCCCCCCCACCAAACCTCACAAAATAAAAAAAACTACCAGTAAAAAAACCTAAACTACCCATTGCCCCTAAAGGGGTATTTGTGTGGGCATTGCCCTTAAAAGGCATTCAGCTCTTTTACAAGCCCATTAAATCCCTAATCTTAAAAATAAAAAAAACAAAAATAAAAAAAACATCCTAAATCTAACCCCCAAATAGGTACTCACCATTCCTGAAGTCCGACGGAGAAGGTCTTCTTCCAGGCGAATCCATCATCTTCTGTCTTCATCCGGAGTGAAGGCCGGGCGGAGCTTGATTCCCCGATGCACGGATCCTCAGTGGCGGTCTTCTGCTGCGGCAGTCCAAAGTCGCGTGGAGGCTCCTATTCATGCGATTGTCTGAAGCACACTGAAGATTAAATGCAAGGTACCCCATATTTTTGGGGTACCTTGCATTCCTATTGGCTGAAATTTTGAAGTCAGCCAATAGGATGAAAGCTACTGAAATCTTATTGGCTGATTTGAACAGCCAATAGAATTTCAGTAGCTCTAATCCTATTGACTGATTTCAAAATTTAAGCCAATAGGAATGTAAGGTACCCCAATGAATGCAGTACCTTGCATTCAATTTTCAGTGTACGACAGAGATCGGATAAGGAGGAGCCTCCACGCCGCTTTGGGCCACCACCGCTGAAGACTGCCACTGAGAACCACCGCTGAAGACCGCCGCTCCGGATCCACACATCAGGGAAGCCAGCTCCGCAACTCTGCTGTGCGCCGTCTTTGCTCCGGTCGAAGAAAGAAGATGAACGGAGCCGCCTGGAAGAAGACCTCCGCCAGACTTCAAGAACGGTGAGTACCTATTTGGGGGTTAATCTTAGGCTATTTTTTATTTTTTAGGGTGGCTTTTTCTAGATTAGGGTTTTTTGGGGTGTAAAAGAGCTGATTGCCCTTTTAAGGGCAGTAAAAGAGCTGAATGCCATTTTAAGGGCAATGCCCCTACAAATGCACCTTTAGGGGCAATGGGTAGCTTAGGTTTTTTTTAGACTTTTTTTATTTTTTTATTTTGATGGGTTGGTTGGGTGGGGGGTTTTACTGTTAGGGGGTAATTGGTCATTTTTTAGGAAAAAGAGCTGTTTAACTTAGGGCAATGCCCTACAAAATCCATTTTAAGGGCTATTGGTAGTTTAGTATTAGTATATTTTATTTTGAATAGATTTGTTTATTTTTTCAGTAATTTTACATTTTTTATCACCTTTAGGCTTTGTAATTTTTTAAACATAGACTGCCCTCTGGGCAAGCTTATCGCCTTATATACAGCATATATATATAGCACCTGTTGGGGAAATTTTAGTCCAACAGATTGCTAATAGTCGGTCTCTGCAGCTAGGTCAGTAGCGGACAGATAATCCAAAATATCTATCCAAGAGGGTTAATAACAAGAAAGAAAGTTATGACTTAAGCGCACAAGAGTCAACTATATAAAGTGTTTTAGAAGTGTTGAAAAAAACTGAATATGTGTCTCTAAATATTACTAGATGCAAAAGAACTAAAATCACAATATAATAACACATTCAGTTAAAACGTAAATTACATAAGTAAAAAAATTAAGGATAAATATAACAAATTGCAACACAGAGTTGAAAGAATATCCCGCTATTACAGTTGTATCTTAATCATATTTACATACAGTATTCCCAGATAAATAAGTTAAAAAATGAGCTAATTAGTAATGGTATAGTATAATATAATACTGTAATAATAATTGTGGAAATGCAAAAACGCGGTAACAGCAATCTATAAAGTTATAAAATTATAAAAATGTATGTTATTCTAACAAGTCAGTCCAACGCTAATATAGGCAGTATAATCCGTATAAGCTGGGGTTGGATGTGGCTCAATTCAAATAAAATAACATATGAAATAACATAACCAAGCAGGTTATAGTTCGTAATACTGATCAGCAGATACAATTTTTCATATCCTTGGCTATAGCTGCAAATTCAGTACTCACCAACTGTTACCTCAATCATATGAGGTAAGGGACATGCTTTGCGTTAATTTTTTTAGTATGTATCCAGAGGCCCAAAAACTTCCGGCTGTGGTTTAGTAAGACTCCCTGATGTAAGGCTTGTAACTTGTAACTCCCAACTGTGAATATAGTCTGCCAACCAGCGGCAGCTCTCACGTCAAGACGTGGAATGTATAGAGAGAGGGAGAAACAAGCTTGCAATAGTGTAATACTATTTATATATTAGGGGATAAAACTTTAAACAAAGCACACGTCGTGATTATGCTTACAAGAACAACCCTCAACGAATGAGGTATGTGAAGGCGTATGTGGCACAACAATGTCAGATTATTTGCTGTTCAGAGGAGTCTACCAGGACCGGGTCGCCCTTTATACCGAACCTTACACGTTTCGAAGTATTCGCAAATTAACTACTTCTTCGTCAGAGGTATAATATATACAGTCATGGCCAAAAATATTGGCACCCCTGCATTTATGTCAGATAATGCACCACTTCACCCAGAAAATTGTTGCAATTATAAATGTTTAGGCATTCTCATGTTTATTTCTTTTGTTTGTATTGGTATGACACAAAAATGTGGAGAGAAAAAAGTCAAATTTGAGACATTCCACACAAAACTCCATAAATGGACTGGACAAAATTGCATGCTCTATCTGAATCATGAAAGTTTAATTTTGACTAGACTATCCCTTTAAGGGCATGGCATGGAGGTATTTTGTTAATGCATTCTCTGTTTATTATGCATAGATTAACCATTGTGGGCTAAATTGTGGGTGGAGCGCAAAAGTTTTTTTGCGTGAATTTGTGATAATTTGCGCTCCCTATACTTTCAATGGACCCAGTTGAGCCCAAAAGTGCCCTTTATGCAATTTGAAACTTTGCTTAAAGAGTTTGGGCTGCGAAAAAAGTTGCACTAAACGGGGGGGCGGAGCCGGAAGCTGCCATGAGAGCAGTGTAAAACCGGAGCTCCGTGCATGATGCCCTGAAATATCAAGTTTATTCTAGGTGGATATTTGAAAAACTGCAAAAGAGGAGAAGTAGAGGCAATCTAAACACCTAGGCTTCAAGATGAGCCCCTTTGCAGAAAGATACGACATGCCGGTGGACATTTAGAAGAACTATCTTAGTACACTTCTAAAGTAGCTGCGCCATAACGGAAGTGAAACTGAAACGATACCAGAGGCCTACCCTAGAGCCTGCAGAGTAACGAACAACGCAGACAGATCAAGAACCCCAAAAGTAAGACCACATTAACAGAAGAACCAGGAAGCTGTCAGGCTATCGCTCCATGGAACGGAACATGTGGCAAAGGTGAGCCCATCTAATATAAGTGGCTGAAACATAGTGCACGCAAAACAGTTAACCGCTGCGACACACATATCACTGTCTCTGCTAAAAAGGCTACAAGACCCACTAACTGCTAAGCATCTAACCACCCTCATATGCAGCAGGTGTTACACGAGGAACAGGCACATAGATGAAGGGAGATTATCACTGACAACGTCGGGGGAATGAAAACAGCATGAAAAGCAGTTAAAGTAAAGAAAGGTTCCCCTGAGGCACATAACTCTACATCTGAGATGCTAAGTTCAGAAACATAGACGCATCAGCGGTAACTACTTATAATCAATCACTATAGATATTATTCTGGCAAACAGCGATTTCAAGGGGTAAAACTCTGCAGAGCATACAGCAACAGAAACACTTCCTGAGAATTCTCAGTGTTAAACATGGTGGCAAGACGTAACATTAGAACTGATAAGACAACTAAGCAGACACCTTTGAAAACTCTCACCATGACATCATACTTACAAGCTGCAGACGTGATGGAACCATTGCATGATGAAGCCATCCCAGGAGCACAATCACCTGCACCTTCCCAGAACTCCCAACACAAGACCATGGTGATAACTCCTGAGCCACAAATACAAGCATCTTTCTTAAGTAATCTGCCATCAAAGCAAGATATAGCGGATATAGTCCGTACGTGTATCAGGGAAGAACTTGCTACCTTATCTCAAGACATCCACACACTTGGTTTTCAAGTTGAATCACTAGAAAGCAACCATGACCAACTAAAAGAAGAAGTCCAAGTCTTAGCTGAACAGGTCAATACTCAGCAAGAAGTCATCCAAACCCTCCAAGAAAAAATGGAGGACATGGAAAACCGCAGTAGGCGGAAAAACATTAGAATTAGAGGAGTACCAGAGGAAGTCTTGCCTCGAGATTTCCCTGTTTATCTGCAAGCCCTGTTCCAGCATGTAAAAGAAACTTCACACACGACGGATATACAATGGGTGAGAGCACACCGATCACTTCGTCCCAAACCTCCCAGTACAGCACCTCCTAGGGACATCATCATCAGGTTCAAGAATTTTCTAGAGAAAGAGATGATCTTAAACCAGACACGCAAAAACCAGCCAATCCACTTTAGAGGTACTGTATTGCAGTTCTATCAAGACTTGTCATATGAGACTTTGCAGAAGAGGAAGGCATTCTCCCCTTTGACCACAGCATTAAGAAACAAGAAGATCCCCTACCGTTGGGGTTTCCCAGCACAGATTTGGGTCATTCAAGATAATATTAGACTTATCTGTAAAACGCCAGATGAAATAGCGTCCTTTTGTTCCTCTCTGGACATTGAACCTATAAAGCCAACATCTGACAATAGCAACAGCCAGTCCTCTACCAAAAGACCTAACGACAGAATTCCAAATTGGCAGACTGTTTCCACAAAAAAAGGGAAAACTTTGATTCCTGTACCAACTAGATCACCTGTTACTAATCTAACTGTTTCCACAGAAGTGTCCTGAATTCTAGTCAATATTAATTTACAGGGCCTTATACCAAGATAGTTTATCGTTAGAATTGCCTTTCAGTTTGAAATTGTTTATTTACCAGAATGAAGGAGATCCTGTTAGATGAGACCCAGGGGCTAGCAACACCAAATCCCCCATGTATTCTCTCAATATACCCTATGTTAGGAAGAGAGACTTGTATTGTAATCCATATACTAAAACTTCAGTATATATGTTTGTTTGTTATGTGTTTACTCTAATGCACAACTTAGTTCTCACTGTTAATATTTTGTTTTGCAGAAAAACCTGTGTTCAAACTTTTTCTCCCGAACCCAGAGCAATGTACAATGCAGCATTCCTGATCAAGTTCTATCAAGTATAGGTAATGATGTCGAGACACACAGATAAACGCTCACACCATCTGACTTTACTAACGCAAAACGCTAAAGGGCTGAACTCACCTCATAAACGCAGCAAAGCACTATCTGACCTAGCTAAACGACATGCAGACATAATATTCTTGCAGGAGACTCATTTTCAATATCAAAGAGAACCAAAATATCTAGGGAAAACATACACCACACATTACCATAGCTCAGGACCCCATAAAAAAGCAGGAGTGAGCATCCTAATCAAAAAAGACCTCCAGTTCACGACTTCACATATCAGTAAAGACAAGGAGGGCAGATTTCTAGGCCTAACTGGGCTGTTATATGGAAGACCCATAACGTTAGTAAATGTTTACGCACCAAATAACAAGCAAAATTCTTTCTTCCACACTATGTTTAGGAAAACATTAGATTTGGCAGTAGGTCCAGTGTTTCTAGCAGGAGATCTAAACTTTCCCCTCCAGCCCTATAAAGATAGTTCCAATCCTAAAATAATGGTATCCAAAAAAACTACTACAACATTATGGAGAAACCTAAAAGACCTTAACTTATATGACCTTTGGCGTCTTATACACCCAGATACAAAGGATTACACTTTTTATTCTAGCCCCAACAAGACGCATAGCAGATTGGACTATATTTTCACTAATCAGAAAGGCCTCCCTAATATACATAGCTGTGATATTTCCCCAACAGCATGGTCAGACCATTCGGCAGTAAAACTAAAATTCTCTTGGCCAGAAACGCAGTCAGATACGTTTCTTTGGAAGTTAGATGACACTTTACTGAATGACCCAGACACCCAATCGAAGATATCAACACTGATCACAGAATATTTTGCACACAATGTAAATTCTATAAATAATAAATATATGATTTGGGAAGCACATAAAAGTGTATTGAGAGGGGAACTAATAAAATTAAAAGCCCAGAGACAGCGTCATATGAGGCAACAATATAAAGATCTGGCTGATGAATTTTCCCGAATGGACCTGGCAATAAAACAAAACCCAAATAATTTAGAAATATTCCAGAAGTACCAAACGGCCCGCTCAAGCCCTAGACAGTTTTTTAGATATAGAGTACCATAACCTACAACGGAAAACAAACAGCATGTTTTATTATGAGAGCAATAGAGCAGGCAAACTGCTAGCGAGGGCACTAAAAAAGAAGCGGTTTAAGTCATATATTTATGAGATTAGAAAACCACAAGGTCAGAGTCCCCTAACCACAACAAAAGAAATTCTAGATAGTTTTAGAGAATATTATATTAATCTATATAACATCTCCAAAACACCACCCTCAGAGGAACACCTCATAAATCTCAAGTCATATGTAGCAAAGTGTAATATTCCCAAAATTACACAAGACCAATTGCAAGACTTAAAGAAACCCATCACGGCGCATGAAATACAGCATGCGATTAGCACATTACAAAATGGGAAAAGTCCAGGCCCAGACGGCTTCTCATCAAAATATTATAAGCTCTTTTCCCAAAACCTAGTACCCCACCTAACGCCCCTTTTTAATGAAGTAACGGATAATAACCCGTTTCCTCCCTCCATGCTAGAAGCACAAATCTCAGTAGTCCCTAAGCCAGGGAAGTCCCCAGACACCCCGGCAAATTTCCGCCCAATCTCATTACTGAATGTGGACATAAAATTATATGCCAAAATATTAACAGCACGTATTAATAAAGTCCTCCCCCAAATAGTCCACATCAACCAGGCCGGCTTTACGCCGACACGAGAGACACGAGACAACACTACTAAACTTTTAGCGCTAATGGAATATGCACACCGTATGCACACACCCTCCGCATTCATTTCAATGGATGCGGAGAAAGCCTTTGATAGGCTCAGCTGGAACTTCCTAAAGCAAGTTCTATCTAAATTTGGGTTTGACCAGGAATTAATTGGGAAGATTTTCTCATTATATAACACCCCACAAGCAAAAGTTAAGCTCAATGACTCAGTCTCAGACCCATTCCAAATAACAAATGGTACGAGACAGGGATGCCCCCTGTCTCCACTACTTTTCGTGTTATCCATGGAAGTATTAGCCTCATATGTTAGGGATAACGAACACATAACAGGGCATCGGATAGGACAGTCGGAATACAAAATTACAATGTATGCAGATGACATATTTACCACACTAACGCACCCTAGCGAGTCAGTCCCCGCCCTTATTCATTTGATACAAGAGTACGGCCTCTACTCTAACTTCAGTATAAATATATCTAGATCTGAATTGTTGAGTATTAACTTAGAGCCAGAAGCAGTAAAAACCCTGCAACAGCAATTTCAATTCAGAATTCAAGATAAAGCGATCAAGTACCTTGGGGTACATATCTCTCCTAATATCTCTGAAATTTTAACACTTAATTATAACTCACTTAAACTACATATATCCTCATTGCTAAGAGCTTGGAACAATAAATTCCTTTCCTGGCTTGGTAGACTTAATGCGATCAAAATGGTCATATTACCAAAAATTTTATATTATATGCAAACCTTGCCCATTCCCCTCCCGGAACAAACAATCTACCAGATACAAAAAATGCTAACCAAGTTTATATGGGCAAATAAGCGACCACGCATAGCAACAGCAACACTTTACCGTCCAAGAGAATTAGGAGGCATGGGGGCCCCGAACCTACAACACTATAGGCAGGCAACCTTTCTGACTAGAATCGTTGACTGGTGTAAGAATGCAGTCAATAAAGAATGGGTCCAGCTAGAACATCAGTTAGCTAACAATACTCCGCTAGGAGGCTCCTGCTGGCTCCCTCCCAATCAAAGAACACTTCCAAAAACTGTAGCCACAACGACATGGGAAACTTACAAATGTTGGGATAGGGTAATCAAGAAATATCCGCACATCTCCTCGACATACTCCCCGCTGACCCCGATAATGGGGAACGCACTCCATCCACTTAACCTTATAAAGAGAGGGGAATATCCCTTAAGTATACGAGAATCTCTTCCTGTCTGTGAATTTTACACAGCAGGAAAACCGAAATCGCAAGAAGAAATTATTGCTCAACATGGCCCTAGATTTCAAGATTGGCTAGCGTATTTGCAAATATCCCACTTTCTCACCACACACCCGTCCAAAGCACATCTAACTCGACCTCTTACCCCATTTGAGAATATATGTATCAACCCTCTACCAAATCGAGGAATATTATCTCTCACACACAGACAAATTTTAGTTACATACTCTAAAACACTGCCATCTTATGTCAGCGCATGGGAGAAGGAATCAGAAAGCTCTATGCCCAGGCGAACATGGTGTGATATATTCACACGCATGAGTAAAGCTTCTTCATCCATCTCTATTCAAGAGATGAATTTGAAACTGATGTGCAGGTGGTACTATACACCAGTGCGTCTACACCAAATTTTTCCCACAGTTTCAGACATGTGCTGGAGAGGCTGTCAAGATAGGGGCACGCCATATCACATCTGGTGGCAATGCCCAATAGTAAAAGATTACTGGGAGGCCATCAAAAGAGAAATTGAGAAAGTTTTGAAACTGTCCTTACCACTAAACAGCTGGACTCTTCTTTTTAACTCATTCCCTAAAATAAATTGTAAATATAGGCTAACACTTTTGACAATTATGGTCAATTCAGGGAAAAAATTAATACCATTAAACTGGAAGAAGCCAGACCTTCCTTCAGTGGAGGTATGGAAAGCTACAGTAACACATGCACTTACATTAGAGAAATACCACTTCAAGCTGACCAACCGACAAGACGACTTAGACTCAATACGATTTATATGGGACGAATATAGAAATGCCTGACTAGATAAATAGTGAGAGTAATAGCCGAGAACCTTAGTACCCATAGCAAGGTAATTTGTACGTCTTAGACACCAGCTAAGCAATGGAATGCAAAATTTTCACTTAACCATTCAAGCACAAGTACATAAACGCTCTGGGTTCTCCCTTCCCCTTTCTTATCTTTGTTTTATTTTTATTTTTTTAAATCCTAATAACTAGGAATTCCTTTCTGCAGTTAAATTGTTAATAATATGTTAAATGTATAAGTAGATAATGTGAAGCAAAGCTGTAACTGTACACCTTACCATTGAAAACTGTATGCTTCTGAACTTTTCAATAAAAAGTTTAAAAAAAAAAAGTTGCACTAAACAAAAAACAAAAAAGGTAGGGGTCTAATTGAGATGGGATTAACGAGCAAGTGTAGGTGTTTTTATAACATCGCTGCTCCATTTGATTCAATGGGGTAACTGTGATATTCCATATACAATATCCTCTGGTTAAAGGGACAGGAAACCCAAACATTTTCTTTCATGATTTGGATAGAATATACAATTTTAAACAATTTTAAACAACTTTACCATTTACTTCTATTATCAACTTTGCTTCATTATCTTACTATCCTTTGCTGAAGAAACACCATTGCACTACTGGCAGCTAGCTGAACACATATAGTTAGCCAATCACAAGAGACTAAATGTGTGCAGGTACCAATTAGCAGCTTGCTCCCACTAGTGTAGGATATGTGCATATTCTTTCTCAACAAGGGATACCAAGAGAAGAAGCACATATGAAAATAGAGGTGAATTTAAAAGTGTATTAAAATGACATGCTCTTTCTAAATCATGCAAGTTTAAATTTGACTTTTATATCTCTTTAAATTTTTTCATGCGTCCGGTTTTGTGCAAGAACAAAGTGTTTACTTTCAACTTGTAATACGCTCACTACCTGATGTATGCAAAAAGTTAACTTCTTGTAGTGAATTTTCTATGCCTGTACTGTCACTGTGTGTTTTCTAGCTAATAGCCTGGCACAGCGGTATGTTGTTTAGACTGGTATTGCCAATAATTCAAACACACAATGAGTTTAAAGCAGCTTAGTGTCTTATTTATCCTGACTATGCACCATTTTGTGTACAAACGAAGAGCTTGCCATGAACGTGTCTCTGATAAACTGGCAGTGCCACAGTGTGTGTGCAAGCAAGCTGCTTGCCGTTGTTTACTGGTGTGCATAGAGAAGTATACTGCCAAGAATCACCTTGGCAAGTCACGCATTTCTCATTTGTTGAATTAGAATTCTTGTTTAATTACAGGCACAGTTATATTCTAGAAAGAATTTTATATATAAGAACATATTTTAGACCCTTCCTGGTGCAGTGCTGGCAAAACTTTACCACTTTAACTCTTTCTTAGCCAAATAGCCAATATATAGCAATGGGATGCTCTGGCACAACCTACACAACTGTGAAAATCAGGACTGAATGCTGCATATCACCCCCGTATCCCTCAGGGATAAAATAAAAAGAGGTTAGTATGTCAATCCCTCAACACTAATCATAAAGTGAATTAATGATCTGGTATTTCCTGAAGTCGCGAGAAAACAAATCTCTCTCCCTCCCGCCTGCGCCTTCCCAATCCTTGTTAATTAGCATTTATTCTCTTTAAACAGCAGACAGAGAGGGGGCCAAGCTCATTGCTAGAGCACAAAGTTCATTACCTCTCGCAGACCACACGAGGAGAAAGAAGCAATTAGAGCCATGGGATGCATCTTTCCTAAGAAGAGCTATTACAGGGATCCAGCTCATTTAACCCTTTCAAACAAGACATCTTTCTCCCCTGTGTCCTTTATATCTTTTGATATTTACTCTCAGTCTCATTTATTTTTACATTTTCTTTTTTTGTTGTTGATAATGTTAATTCTGTATGCTGGTCTATGTTTTATTAAAACGTTTTTTGCTACTAATATAATTTCCCTCAGTTTATGTAAATAAATTCTTTTTTTTTTTCCTTTTTTTTTTTTTAATCTTTGATAATTTATTTTCGGGGTTTTTTTTCTTTCCACTCCATCTTCTTTCTTGCATCATTCTCTATCTTTTCATTATCACACACATTTCAGTTTACTATCTGGTATCTTTTTATTTAATTATCTTTATCTTATATGTCCATCTCCTCTTCATTCCCTTTGCTTTTCTCATTCTCTTGAGTATTTTCTCTCAAGGCATTCTTATTTTAGCTTTCTCATCCATCTCTCTCCTCTTCTTGTTTATTCCCCTCAGAATTTGTTGTTTGTTTGTTTTTTTCACCATAAAGATGTAAATAGAGTATTTTAAAAGCATATATATGGCCACATTAAAATCAAACCAAATACACCAGCTAAACAATATCAATCTCATAGTCTGGGACAGTCTAACAGCTGGGCTCCTCACATTGGCTATTTGTTAAGGTGCGTGATCTATTGCAGTTCTCTGACTCTGTTCTGTTGATCCTCAATCACTGGGTCTCACAGTAACTGAAAATTTGATTGTGACATTGTTTTACCACTAAAAGATGTTTTAGCTTTTGTGGCATTTGTTAAAGAGATAACAAACAATTTGAGATTGTAATATTAAATATTAATTTAAGTAAGACCCATCCAATGTAATTTCATGATTTATTTTGTCCCCATTCTCATTCAATGTAAATCTGTTTTGTTTTTTTTCAAATCTGAGACTTTAAAATGTGTACACTGCGGTCTTCACAAACCTGACCCTGCCACATCTATTCATAACTGGCTTAAACATGGTTGATCTGAAATGGAACAGCAAAACAATATATATTTTTGTTAACAAAATAATGGCGGATAGCCGTACTCCAGCAACAAGTATAGACTGGCTTCTCCAATTAAGGCAAGTCGTGGTAAAATTTGGCAACGATTTCAGCACATAAGGGGCAAGATTGCATATACGGTGCAGGCTTCAGTGCAAGCACTGCAACCCGCACCGCCCGTAATTTCACCTCGCAAATTTGGGTATCCAATAAACCCCGCTGGCAGGTTAATAAAGTGCCATAAGTCGGATAAACTAGCGATGTTTAGAAATGAGTGTAAATACAAATTTCTGGAGTTGCCAGTGACTTACGGCTCTTTAGAAACTGCCGGCACCTAAGAAAAGTAAAAAGAAATATCAAATCTCCCGTAAAAGTCTAACACGCCTCCCAAAAATAAGCCAGGCATGTAAAACCCATATATCCGCCATCAAATCCACATCGGAACTAATAAAAGTATTAACCCCTAAACCGACAACCCTCTCCCTATTGGCTATTCAAATCAGCCAATAGAATTTCAGTAGCTCTCATCCTATTGGCTGATTTGAACAGTCAATATGATTTGAGTAGCTCTCATCCTATTGGCTGATTTGAATTTGAAGAATCAAATCAGCCAATAGGAATTCAATGGACGCCATTTTTAATCACGTCCCTTGAATTCACTATCCAGTGTACGCCGGCAATCATACAAAGAGGATCCTCCATGCTCCATGGCTCCAAGGTTGCCGGTCTTCAGTTCCAGGGTCGCCGATTTTCAGTTCCAGGAATGCCGGTCTTCTGTTCCAGGGTCGCCGGTCTTCAGCTCCACGGTCATCGGTCTTCAGCTCCACCCTCCGCTCCGCGCCGGATGTTCCTGGAAGTAGAAAGAAGAGGTCGCCGCTTGGAAGAAGACTTCACCGCATGGGACAGAACTTCAGGAACGGTGAGTACCAACCTGGGGGTTAGACTTAGGTTTCTTTTAAATTTTTTGGAGTTTTTTTTTATTTAGATTAGGGTGGGCATTTTGTAAAAGAGCTAAATGCCCTTTTAAGGGCAATGCACAACAAATGCCCTTTTCAGGGCAATGGGTAGTTTAGGTTTCTTAGTGTTAGGTTTTTTATTTTGGGGGGTTTGGTGGGTGATGGGTTTTACTGTTAGGGGGGACTTTGTCTATTTTTAATGTAAAAGAGCTGTTTATCTTGGGGCAATGCCCTGCAAAAAGCCATTTTAGGGCTACTGGTAGTTTATTCTTAGAGTAGGGGGTGTTTTTATTTTGGGGGGGCTTTTTATTTTCATAGGGATTAGGTATAATATTTTAAAATTTGTTAATTTTGTTTTTTATTTTCTGTAATCTTAGATTTTTTATTTCATGTAATTGTAGCTTAAAGGGACAGTCTACACCAGAATTTTAATTTTGACTAGACTGTCCCTTTATTTTTTTATTTATTTTAATAGTTACTAACTTTAGTATTTTGTAATTTAGGTAATTTGGGTTCATTTAGGGGTGTGTTTTTATTTGCGTTGTGGGCTTTGGCGGTTTAGGGGTTAATACTTTAATAGGTAGTTTGCGTTGTGGGTTAATGGCGGATATGCGGCGCTGTATATTGAATACCAAAACCGCGCAAAAGCTGGCGACACCGCATATGTAATGGGGCCCAAGATGTTAATTTAAAAAAATCATAATCACACCGTATGTTAATTTATTACAAAACTTCAGAAAAATCTTGTAATTTCAAGGTGTTTACTGTCCTTTTAAATTTAGCGGAGCTTATTATAACAATGCAGGGAACAAAGTAGAAGAGGCTATTGAAATGGCAAACAACGGTATTAATACTAGATAAAAACAGGATTAGCAAAGGTTCACTATAAAGAATGTATATACACTTGTTATAATTTAATCTACTGCAGATGTCACAAGTAATACATTCCTTATTTATTTTGTCCCCCGTTCATGCAATTTGTCTGTTTTTTTTCCCAATTCTGAAATTTTGAAGTGTACAAACCTGACCTTGACACATCTCTGTCCTTAGCCGTCTTCAACAGGGTTGATCTAATAAGGAACTGCAAACAAAATGATGGTGGTTTGATTTGTCTACTCCAACAAGTCTGTATAGCATTATAACTAGTAACTACAGGAATAGCAACTGTTCACTGTAAAAAACATATATATACTTATTACCATTTTACTTACTGTAGATGTCACATGTAATATTTCATGCAAATAATGCTGCCAATGAGACAGTTTTGTGCCCACAATAATAATGCCCTGATATTGCCATGCCATTTAGGGTTAGGATTATTGTTAGAGATTAAGGTTCAGAGTTAATAATGCTGGCTAGGTTTTGAGTGAGGCTACATTGTTTGTGGTTACAATAGATTATGTTTAGGGTTAGGCTTGATGTTATATTTTGGATTTGGAGTCTGGCCCATTTCCCTCCTGTAGTCTCTTGGTGTTCTTGTTTAAGGAACTGCCAAGCTACTCCCAGCCTTAACCTACACAGACACACTCACAGTCAGTTTGTGACTACACCCTCCTGCTAGCTATAGTCTGCACAGTGTCTCACTGGCTTTATCTGACAAGACATTATTCATCTATTTCCATTGGGGGGTAGTTATCAACGCGTCTACTTTACCTGCCTTCACCGGTTCAATACGCCCGTCTAAGCTCTCCTACCATCGCCGCCGCGGACCTGCAAAATTTCGCCTAAGTTATCAAAAAAGCTGTCAAAAATCCGCGCACCAATTACGGGGCGATGAGCAGCGGATTGTGAGAGTTATCACTCATCCGATCTCGCTGCTCTTCAGCTTTTTCCCAACTTTATTGCTAACCTGTCACTAAACACCCACACTAACTACACTGTTCTACCCCCTATACCGGCGCCCCCAGAGCCCCCCGCAACTCAATAAAGTTATTAACCCCTAAACCGCTGCTCCTAGACCCCGCCGCAACTCTTATAAATGTATTAACCCCTAAACCGCCGCTCCCGGACCCCGCCGCCACCTACATTATACCTAGTAACCCCTATCCTGCCCCCCCCTATACCGCCGCCCTCTATAATAAAGTTATTAACCCCTATCCTGCTGATCCCGGACCCCGCCGCAACTATAATATATGTATTAACCCCTAAACCGCCGCTCCCGGACCCCGCCGCAACCTATATTAAATTTATTAACCCCTATCCTGCCCCCCCTATACCGTTGCCACCTATAATAAAGTTATTAACCCCTATCCTGCGGATCCCGGACCTCGCCACAACTAAATAAATAGTTTAACCCCTAAACCGCCGCTCCCGGACCCCGCCGCAACCTATATTAAACTTATTAACCCCTAATCTGCCCCCCCTACACCGTCGCCACCTATAATAAATGTATTAACCCCTATCCTGCCCCCCCTACACCGCCGCCACTGTAATAAAATTATTAACCCCTAAACCTAAGTCTAACACTAACCCTAAAACCCCCCTAACTTAAATATTAATTAAATAAATCTAAATAATATTTCTCTTATTAAATAAATTAATCCTATTTAAAGCTAAATACTTACCTTTAAAATAAACCCTAATATAGCTACAATATAAATAATAATTATATTGTAGCTATCTTAGGATTTATTTTTATTTTACAGGCATCTTTCAATTTATTTTAACTAGGTACAATAGCTATTAAATAGTTATTAACTATTTAATAGCTACCTAGCTAAAATAAAGAGAAATTTACCTGTAAAATAAAAACTAACCTAATTTACAATTACACCTAACACTACACTATACTTAAATAAATTATTCCTATTTAAAACTAAATACTTACCTGTAAAATAAACCCTAAGATAGCTACAATGTAATTAATAATTACATTGTAGCTATTTTAGGATTTATATTTATTTTACAGGTAACTTGGTATTTATTTTAGCTAGTTAGAATAGTTATTAAATAGTTATTAACTATTTAATAACTACCTACCTAAAAGAAATACAAAATTACCTGTAAAATAAATCCTAACCTAAGTTACAATTAAACCTAACACTACACTATCATTACATTATTTAAATAAATTAGTTACAAATAACTACAATTAAATTAAATAAACTAACTAAAGTACAAAAAATAAAAAAAATAAGTTACAAACATTTAAAACATATTACAACAATTTTAAGCTACTTACACCTAATCTAAGCCCCCTAATAAAATAACAAAGCCCCCCAAAATAAAAAAATGCCCTACCCTATTCTAAATTAAAAAAGTTCAAAGCTCTTTTACCTTACCAGCCCTTAAAAGGGCCTTTTGCGGGGCATGCCCCAAAGAATTCAGCTCTTTTGCCTGTAAAAGAAAAATACAACCCCCCCAACATTAAAACCCACCACCCACATACCCCTAATCTAACCCAAACCCCCCTTAAATAAACCTAACACTACCCCCCTGAAGATCATCCTACCTTGAGTCGTCTTCAGCCAGCTGACCCACCGATGGAACCGAAGAGGAGATCCGGAGTGGAAGAAGTCATCATCCAAGCGGAGCCATCTTCAGACGAGCCGACGCGGAGCCATCCTCTTCTTCCCGACGACTAACGACGAATGGATATTCCTTTAAGGGACGTCATCCAAGATGGCGTCCCTTCAATTCCGATTGGCTGATAGGATTCTATCAGCCAATCGGAATTAAGGTAGGAAAAATCTGATTGGCTGATTGAATCAGCCAATCAGATTCAAGTTCAATCTGATTTTATTTTTTGTACTTTAGTTAGTTTATTTAATTTAATTGTAGTTATTTCTAACTAATTTATTTAATGTAATGATTGTGTAGTGATAGGTTTAATTGTAACTTAGGTTAGGATTTATTTTACAGGTAATTTTGTATTTCTTTTAGCTAGGTAGTTATTAAATAGTTAATAACTATTTAATAACTATTCTAACTAGCTAAAATAAATACCAAGTTACCTGTAAAATAAATATAAATCCTAAAATAGCTACAATGTAATTATTAGTTATATTGTAGCTATATTAGGGTTTATTTTAAAGGTAAGTATTTAGCTTTAAATAGGATTAATTTATTTAATAAGAGAAATACTATTTAGATTTATTTAATTAATATTTAAGTTAGGGGGGTTTTAGGGTTAGTGTTAGACTTAGGTTTAGGGGTTAATAATTTTATTACAGTGGCGGCGGTGTGGGGGGGGGGCAGGATAGGGGTTAATACATTTATTATAGGTGGCGACTGTGTAGGGGGGCAGTTTAGGGGTTAATAAGTTTAATATAGGTTGCGGCGGGGTCTGGGAGCGGCGGTTTAGGGGTTAAACAATTTATTTAGTTGTGGCGAGGTCCGGGATCCGCAGGATAGGGGTTAATAACTTTATTATAGGTGGCAACGGTATAGGGGGGGCAGGATAGGGGTTAATAACTTTATTATAGGTGGCGACGGTATAGGGGGGGCAGGATAGGGGTTAATAGATATAATGTAGATGGCGGCGGGGTCCGGGAGCGGCGGTTTAGGGGTTAATACATATATTATAGTTGCGGCGGGGACTGGGAGCGGCGGTTTAGGGGTTAACATATTTAGTATAGCTTGCGGTGGGCTCCGGGAGCGGCGGTTTAGGGGGTAATACATTTATTTAGTTGCGGCGGTGTAGGGAGGGACAGATTAGGGCTTAATATGTATAATGTAGCTTGCGGTGGGCTCCGGGAGCGGCGGTTTAGGGGGTAATACATTTATTTAGTTGCGGCGGTGTAGGGGGGGACAGATTAGGGGTGTTTAGACTCAGGGTACATGTTAGGGTGTTAGGTGTAGACAGCTCCCATAGGAATCAATGGGATGTCTGGCAGCAGCGAACATGAACTTTCGCTATGGTCAGACTCCCATTGATTCCTATGGGATCCGCCGCATCCAGGGCGGTGGTTTGAAAACCAGGTACGCTGGGCCGGAAAAGTGCCGAGCGTACCTGCTAGTTTTTTGATAACTAGCAAAAGTAGTCAGATTGTGCCACACTTGTGTGCGGAACATCTGGAGTGACGTAAGAATCGATCTGTGTCGGACTGAGTCCGGCGGATCGAAGCTTACGTCACATAATTCTACTTTTGCCGGTGTAAAGGGCTTGATAACTTAGGCGAATCAGCCTCGAAACAAATACGCTGCGGAATTCCAGCATATTTGAGGTTGACGGCTTGATAACTAGGCCTCATTGACTCTACTTTGTCCCTGGCTTTGTCTTGTCTAAAGCCCATTGATATGTGCTGTTATCGCAGAGATGTATAGGTGTTACTTGTATATATTTAAATTACCTTAATAAAGAATACAACACTAGTTTGACCAGTCAGCTCACTTTTTTTATCTTTATGAACAACCTCTGGAAACTCAAATAGAGACAGGATGCCAAAAATACATGAGTTGAAAGTTTTTGCACGGATCTTTGATTTAAAATTTGGTGCTGGAGCAACAAGGGTCACAGTGACAGGTTCCTTCCCTATATTTATGACCCCCCCTAGTGTATATATCACTCAAAGAAATAATTCACTGACAACACATATTGGGTTGAAAAGGCAGCAGTACAACTTTATTAAAACGTTATAAATACAATAAATATCCAACTCAAAACCATAAACCAAAGTGCTTGCCCACATAAAACCACATGTTGGCGGGCTCAGCCAAACACACCCAGAGTTCTGAATCTCTCACCTGCTTCCCCAGCAGGAGGTACCACTATTCACTTATTGACCTAAAATAGGAAAACACACACCACAGCAATGCCTAATGCCAAGCACCACCCAACAGGACTAAGGACTTTTCAACCCCTTCCTTAACATTGAAAATAAACAAATGTTGTCCTAAGCCATTTAAATTAACCCTATCAGCTCTAAAGAAGCCTCTACCAGATTCCTCTTCAAACTCAACATGGCAAATGCCAAACCCATCCAACCTGACCAGAAAAACATTTCTTTTGAGAGGCTTCCAAACTTTTAACATCTCAAGTCACCTTCCATACTAGACATGGTTCAATCTGAGACCAAATGACAACTATGCCAGGAAACAGCTGCATCAATCTACTTATGCCCCTTTTTATGCTGTCAATATGTTCCTTCTCAGAGACAAAGCCAAGATCATTCCTGCCTGCGTGAATCACTACAATGGAAGGCGGACGGAATAGACGAGGATTATCTACTGTCAATCTCAAAACTTGATTCAATCTTACCAAACCACTTAAAGCTCACATCAGTCTCAACCCATGCCAACTTGATTCCTTTCTCTGTAGCGACAGCTGTCCTTCTGCCCACTAAAGATAAGAATGGCCAACATTCCAACATATCGCCGGACCTACCAAGAAACAGTAAAAACAAACAAAGCACACATCACCAGCCTCACATACCCTTTGCAGCTTTCTGACCTAAACCTTCCAAGCTGCTTAATCATATCTTCACCCAAACCTCTGCTAAACTTCTCTATTACTGCCCCAATCCAAAACGTGTAGGAACCAAACTCCCTACTCAGTAACTCCAACTTTCCTAGTACCCGACAGAAAACTGCCACAAATTTTAACCTGGATAAAGTGGAACCATCAATCAATGAATAAAAAATAAAATGAAATAAAATGAATACAAAAAGACCTGTGGACCCCGGGCCTAACTGCCAAATAACTTGACACAGCACCCACCAGACAGCAGTCCCTCACAACCAAAAAACAACCAAATCAACTTACCTTTTCTGAGTCTATTGGTATTTATCCTGTGGAACCAAATTTCAACTTTGCTCCCCACAACCCGTAGGTTCCAAAACTGCAAGCCACCTCTCCAGACTTATTAACTGACATCAACTTGGAAAACCTGAACACCCCCCAAAAAAGCAAAGACAAAAGCTGTCTTACAAAACAAAGTTTCAAAAACTGACAAGCAAACACCCGGAAACAACCAGAAAATACTCATCAACAGCAAAAAAAAACCTACCGTACGACTCCAATCCGATGATGCCCTATCAACGCAAATGCTATGAATGGCCAGTCTAACTGAAAAAAACCTTTATCAAATCCTCCTGCCCCAAAAGCTGATATAAAAAGGCTAAGGACACTACCCTCCTCTTCACCAAAGCTCTAGAAACTCCAAATTCTTGCCACTCCTCAATCCACCTCAACAGAATCCACATCTTGTCATGACGTGAAACTGACCACAGCTTCTCCAAAACCTCCAACCACTGGATCCAACCCATCTTATAAGCTCTCCAAGTCCCTTGAGCTAAAGCTCCCTTCACCAATGACATTAAACCTTGGTTCCTAAACACCAAAGCTCTGCTGGGCATTTTGTCCTCTCCAGATCAGACTCTGGAGCCGGCATCCAAATCCTGTCCAATTGTGAATGAGACAAATTATGAGCAATAATGTTAATTTCCCTTGAACATGTATCCCCCTAAACAGTACATTAAAAAAGTTCATGAACCACCCCTAGATTATCTGAATGAAATACCACACTCTTATTCTCTAACTCAGAATGACAGATTTTAAAGGCCACCACCAGAGGAAAAAGCTCCAAGAACACTAGGTTCTGAGTTAACCAGACTTAACCCATGCCAAAGGCCAGGAGACAGCACACCACTTACTCCTGAGGTATGCCCAGAAACCATGGGCTCCCACCGCATCTGTGAACAAATGGAGATCGTCTTCTGTCAAAAACTCTTACTGAATAATCACCATGCTAATGAACGCTTAGATTACGATTATGAGCACAGAGCAACATTGCGCTCCACACTGCACTCCAATACCAGCGCTGCTTAAGTGAGCGGTGAGCTGGTTATAGACGTCGTTGGAAGAGGATGCTCCGTGCCAGATGTCTTGAAGATGGAGCCGCTCCGCGCCGGATGGATGAAGATAGAAGATGCCGTCTGGATGAAGACTTCTGCCCGTCTGAAGGACCACTTCTGCCGGCTTTGTTGAGGACATCTTGCCGCTTGGATGAAGACTTCTCCCGGTAAGTGAATCTTTGGGGGGTTAGTGTTAGGATTTTTAAGGGTATATTAGGTGGGGGTTTTTTTAGGTTAGAGCTTTGGGCTGCAATAGAGCTAAATGTCCTTTTAAGGGCAATGCCCATCCAAATGCCTTTTTCAGGGCAATGGGGAGATTAGGTTTTTTTTAGTTAGGGTTTTATTTGGGGGGTTGGGTGTGTGGGTGGTGGGTTTTACTGTTGGGGGGTTATTTGTATTTTTTTTTACAGGTAAAAGAGCTGATTTCTTTGGGGCAATGCCCCGCAAAAGGCCCTTTCAAGGGCTATTGGTAGTTTAGTTTAGGCTAGGTTTTTTTTTTTTTTTTGGGTGGGCTTTTTTTATTTTGATAGGGCTATTAGATTAGGTGTAATTAGTTTAAAGATCTTGTAATTTGTTTTTTATTTTCTGTAATTTAGTGGGGTTTTTTTTTGTAATTTAGCTAATTTTATTTAATTTATTTGATTGTATTTAATGTAGGGAATTTATTTAATTGTAGTGTAGTGTTAGGTGTTATTGTAACTTAGGTTAGGTTTTATTTTACAGGTACATTTGTATTTATGTTAGCTAGGTAGTTAGTAAATAGTTAATAACTATTTAGTAACTATTCTACCTAGTTAAAATAAATACAAACTTGCCTGTAAAATAAAAATAAACCATAAGCTAGCTACAATTTAACTATTAGTTATATTGTAGCTATCTTAGGGTTTATTTTATAGGTAAGTATTTAGTTTTGAATAGGAATAATTTAGGTAATGATATGAATTTGTATTTAGATTTATTTAAATTATATTTAAGTTAGGGGGTGTTAGGGTTAGGGTTAGAATTAGGTTTAAAGGGTTAATAAATTTAGAATAGTGGCAGCGACGTTGGGGACAGCAGATTAGGGGTTAATAAGTATAATGTAGGTGGCAGCGATGTTGGGGGCAGCAGATTAGGGGTTAATAATATTTAACTAGTGTTTGCGAGGCAGGAGTGCGGCGGTTTAGGGCTTAATATGTTTATTATAGTGGCGGTGATGTCCGGAGTGGCAGATTAGGGGTTAATAATTTTATTTTAGTGTTTGTGATGCGGGAGGGTCTCGGTTTCGGGGTTAATAGGTAGTTTATGGGTGTTAGTGTACTTTTTAGCACCTAAGTTATGAGTTTTATGCTACAGCTTTGTAGCATAAAACTCATAACTACTGACTTTAAAATGCGTTAGGAATCTTGTCGGTATAGGCTGTACCGCTCACTTTTTGGCCTCACAGCTATGGAAGTCCCATAGAAAAAAGACTTTACGAAATTTACGTAAGTTGATTTGCGGTAAAGCCAAAAAAGTGTGCGGTACACCTATGCCTGCAAGACTTGTAATACCAGCGGGCATAAAAAAGCAGCGTTAAAAGACCTGTTAACGCTGCTTTTTTACCTTAACGCACAACTCGTAATCTACCCAGAATTCTTGCAAGAAATGCACCCATAGACTCAAGTGTTCCTTCAAGTCACACGTCAAGCCAATCATGTGTTTGGCAGACTTCACCCCTGCTGTAGTAAAGGATAATCTCCTGCAAAAAATCCTCCCCACAGGAATGACTTAAACCTTATGCTGTCCTAAGAACCCCTCGAGAGCCCCAGCCAGATCAGTCACTTTCTCGAAAAGCAGCCTTTCCATCCCTTGCACCCACATGTATTTGGATCCCCAGAAAACTCAATTCAGTCACTGTACCTTCCGTCTTGTCAGCTGCCACTGGAATCCCGAAGTCACCCAGAACTAACATAAATGCTGCCAATAGGCGCCCACAATCATCAGACCCTGTTGGGCCTGCGCACAGAAAGTCATTCATATAGTGAATGAGGGAAGACAACCCTGCCTGTTTTCGGTCTATTCACTCAACAAAGCTGCTTAACTTTTCAAAATAGGAGCATGAAATGGAACACCCCATGGGCAAGTATAAATCAATAAAGTAAGCGACATCTAAATAACACCCCAGCAGATGATGTGAAATAGGGTGCACAGGTAAAAGCCTGAAAGCAGATGTGATATCTACTTTCCCAAGGTAGACCCCAATCCTAGTCTTCCACACTAAGCAGGGGCAATACCATCATTCACTGAATTGCCCTTAGGGTGAGAAAGATGGTGAATCATCCTAAATTGACCAGGAACTTTTTTGGGGACGACACCCAAAGGAGATACCCTTAAACCAGGAAAAGGATGAGCAATGAAAGGACCTGCCATGCGTCCCAGCTCCTTCTTGATTTTTTTCCCACACCACTTCTGGAAAATCTGTGGCTGAATTTAAGCACTTCCCTGACCATCCAATGGAATAATGAAACCTGAGCTAAAGCTGTTTATAAGTAATTCTACATCTCCTACTTTCCCTCTTATACTACCTACCACCGGGGACCGAGCCCTGAGCAACTGCATCATCCCGTTTCTCTGATGACTTTTCCCTGCTTAAAGCATTTTGACATGGAGTGTGTGCCCCCCCCTGCAACTTTAACACTTATGCTTGTATTTACATGATGCTGAAAAACGTGCGTACACTTTCCTTAAACTTGAAAGCACAGCCCTTTCTTCATGGCAACGGCTGCGCCACTGTCATGCATGCTACCTGAGACCACACTGGTCCAACCTCAACAATGTCATTATCTCTAGCCAGATTTCCATGTCCGGTCATCCTCTCATCTCTGGGCTGACTGCAATACAATGACAAAATTGTTTCTCATACCACCACCATGCCATGTCTTATAGGCCCCAGCAATCTCATCCAGGTAGCAAAATAACTAGGTGCCTTTATCCGGGAACTTCTTGCGAATCACACTGGCTAGAATACAAAACCTCTTTGACCAGTTGCCAAACATTTTCGGAAGATTCCATTAATGTCAAACCCATTTTATCTGGCACTTCCACAACCACACCCTGTACTGCACCAGCAAACCATGGGACCTCCACCATGACCGCTGTTGGAACCCACCTCTTCTGTAGCATGAGAACCCCTTGATTAAGAGCCCCAAGAGCCCTCACCACTTACACCTCCAGGCAGGCTGCAACCAACCACAGAGCAAGAAACTTCACCTGTTCCAAGAGATGCTGTGTTCCTTCATGCATGCAAACTCACCTGGTAGGTCCCCGGTTGGAGTGGACGATGCAGTGGCTTCCCCTCTATGGGATTCACAACCCCTCTTTGTGGTATCCTGCCTGGATGATCTCCTAGGAGGTGGAGACCTAGACGTCCCATGCCTGCTCCTGCTGCCTACAGTAAAGTCTAGTCTTCCCCAAGTGGGCAAGTCATTCTCCTCCAGAAGATGTCTACCATATCTCGGTGACCTAGAGTCCTCCTTAGGCCATTCAAATATTGCTAGCCCAAGACCCCTGCCACTCTGCCCAGCTCCTGGACTATCCATCTGCCAAAAAGAGGAGATAAGAAATTTGGCCCCCAAACCCCATTAACCTAGGGTCCCTTTGCTGGCACCTCCTATATCCCTACCTATCCTCTCCAACCCCTGTCTCCCAGAATCCCTTACAGGAGATACAGTCTGGAGCAGCTGCGCCAAGGCAGCCAGATCCCCTACCTGGCCTGCCATGCAAGGTCCTGCAGAATTTCCCTCTCCTAAGTCCTCTTCTTCTAAGTTACTGTAGGCTGCATCCACCCAAAGTGAACCGCCGTCCTGGTCCATAACTGCTGCAGTTCTGACAAGCACATCCAGAGCACCTAATGCCAGCTCCATAAGCAGACTGGACCTGTCCTTCTCGGCTGCCGTAACTGGTCCCAGTCCACTGCTGATGACGCCATTATTGCGCCCGCTCCTACCATCACAACTCTTCCCAACTGCCCCACTCTGCCTGCCTACGGATTCCACTCCTGCTGCTAGGCCTAGCTGGCCTCTCCTCCCTCAACCTTGAGCTTTTCAGGAGGGTGGGACCTCCATAATGACCTTGGCCTGCTTGCTCATTCAATGGGCCCTACACTCTCAGTTGTGCTCCTCTGCCAGGAACAGCTGCTCCTGGACCCACTAGGCTCCTCTGTTCTCCACCAGTGCTGTCACTCTCTCCAGCAGCTCCTTTACTCCCTCCATCCCACCCCTCCTTCCATTCCATATTTATATCTGTAAAGGCACTTGGGAACTGCACTTGAAATCCATCCAGTCGACTCTTATTATACTCTATCTGTATGTGATTTTCTACAATTTTGATACATTCACTGGCATTCCCACATTATAAAATCATTATATCCTAAGTAGTTCTGCTTTACAATGATCCACATCTGAAATTAATGTAAAAATGTCCTCCTGGTTCTGCCATAATTATTGAGGCCTTGTCAGAGAAGACTCATATGTAGGATGATGGCAGATTAGTTTCCCCCCTGTGACGCATGTCAACAGTAGCACTTCACTGGCCAGAATGAATCAGCACATTATTCCTCTAGAGAAGATATTGACATGTTCTAAACAATATGCACTTAAAAATTATTACATTGCAAAAAGCACCCAATATAAAATATGAAACATACTAACCTAAAATGATAAAACAAAAAGTAGTCCAGAAAGAATGATATGAAATGTTAAAGGAATTTACCC
This sequence comes from Bombina bombina, assembly GCF_027579735.1. Taxonomy (NCBI): domain Eukaryota; kingdom Metazoa; phylum Chordata; class Amphibia; order Anura; family Bombinatoridae; genus Bombina; species Bombina bombina. The sequence continues at coordinate 1,016,864,100 of NC_069499.1, read as the reverse complement.
TTCCACTCTTATATGCTGGTTGCATAAATATCAATAACAATTCCTTGTTCAGAGGAGAATTGCCTGGTATTTCAGGGCTGGACTGACCTTAATTTGCGGGATCAGACTGATATACTACAGGAAAGTTTTCCTCTGTGAAAAGCACACTGGTCTAAAAGAGGCTGCTCCTGGGTAGTAAATCGCCATAGAACTAGCTGATGAGCTGTTGTTCGTTCCTGGTAGAGTGCTTCACTCTTTGTATGCAAATTAATATGACCCTAGGGAGGTCTCCCTATAGGTGATGTGGGAAACCAGATGTGGACTCCTTGCCCAGTTTGCTTAGAAGAATGTGGCTGCACCTCACTAATGAGGCCCATAGGAGGCTGAAATGATCATCTGGGGTTGTCATGTTCCTTGTTCAGAGGAGAATTGCCTGGTATTTCGGGGCTGGACTGAACTTAATTGGCGGGATCAGACAGATATACTACAGGAAAGTTTTCCAAAAGCACACTGGTCTAAAAGAGGCTGCTCCTGGGTGGTAAATAACCATAGAACTAGCTGATAAGCTGTTGTTCATTCCTGGTAGAGCGCTTTTCTCTTTGTATGTAAATTAATATGACCCTAGGGAGGTCTCCCTATAGGTAATGGGGGAAACCAAACGTGGACTCCTTGCCCAGTGTGCTTAGAGGAATGTAGATGCACCTCACTGATGGGGCCCATAGGAGGCCGAAACGATCATCTGGGGTTGTCATGTTCTTAGTTCAGAGGAGAATTTCCTGGTATTTCGGGGCTGGACTGACCTTAATTGGTGGGACCAGACTGATATACTACAGGAAAGTTTTCCTCTGTGAAAAGCACACTGGTCTAAAAGAGGCTGCTCCTGGGTGGTAAATCGCCATAGAAGTAGCTGATGAACTGTTGTTTATTTCTGGTAGAGTGCTTCTCTCTTCGTATGCAAATTAATATGACCCTAGGGAGGTCTCCCTATGGGTGATAGGGGAAACCAGACGTGGATTCCTTGCCCAGTGTGCTTAGAGGAATGTAGATGCACCACCCTGACGAGGCCCATAGGAGGCCGAAACAATCATCTGGGGTTGTCATGTTCCTTGTGGAGAGAGGAATTACCTGGTATTTCGGGGCTGGACTGACCTTAATTGGCGGGATCAGACTGATATACTACAGGAAAGTTTTCCTCTGTGAAAAGCACACTGGTCTAAAATAGGCTGCTCCTGGGTGGTAGCTGATGAGCTGTTGTTCATTCCTGGTACAGCGCTTCTCTCTTTGTATGCAAATTAATATGACCCTAGGGAGGTCTCCCTATAGGTAATGGGGGAAACCAGACGTGGATTCCTTGCCCAGTGTGCTTAGAGGAATGTAGATGCACCACCCTGACGAGGCCCATAGGAGGACGAAACAATCATCTGGGGTTGTCATGTTCCTTGTTGAAAGAGGAATTACCTGGTATTTCGGGGCTGGACTGACCTTAATTGGCGGGATCAGACTGATATACTACAGGAAAGTTTTCCTCTGTGAAAAGCACACTGGTCTAAAATAGGCTGCTCCTGGGTGGTAAATCGCCATAGAAGTAGCTGATGAGCTGTTGTTCATTCCTGGTAGAGCGCTTGTCTCTTTGTATGCAAATTAATATGACCCTAGGGAGGTCTCCCTATAGGTAATGGGGGAAACCAGACGTGGATTCCTTGCCCAGTGTGCTTAGAGGAATGTAGATGCACCACCCTGACGAGGCCCATAGGAGGCCGAAACAATCATCTGGGGTTGTCATGTTCCTTGTGGAGAGAGGAATTACCTGGTATTTCGGGGCTGGACTGACCTTAATTGGCGGGATCAGACTGATATACTACAGGAAAGTTTTCCTCTGTGAAAAGCACACTGGTCTAAAAGAGGCTGCTCCTGGGTGGTAAATCGCCATAGAAGTAGCTGATGAGCTGTTGTTCGTTCCTGGTAGAGTGCTTCTCTCTTTGTATGCATATATATATATATATATATATATATATATATATATATATGCACTTTAGAGTTTACTGGCATACTCCTTCTGGCTCAAGAACTAAAATAATTCCCAGAATAAGGGGCATCACATAGTGTACGCTATAACAGTAAATAGATTTAAACAAAAAAGCATAAATACAGACAGAATTTCAAAAACCAAACAAATGGTGACTATATATATATATATTTTTTTTTATATATATATATATATATATATATATATACATATATATATATATATATATATATATATATATATATATATATATAACACACAGAGGCCTAGATTTGGAGTTTGGCGGTAGAAGGGCTGTTAACGCTCCGCGGGCTTTTTTCTGGCCGCACCATAAATTTAACTCTGGTATCGAGAGTTCAAACAAATGCTGCGTTAGGCTCCAAAAAAGGAGCGTAGAGCATTTTTACCGCAAATGCAACTCTCGATACCAGAGTTGCTTACGGACGCGGCCAGCCTCAAAAACGTGCTCGTGCACGATTCTCCCATAGGAAACAATGGGGCTGTTTGAGCTGAAAAAAAACCTACCACCTGCAAAAAAGCTGCGTTCAGCTCCTAACGCAGCCCCATTGTTTCCTATGGGAAAACACTTCCTACGTCTGCACCTAACACCCTAACATGTACCCCGAGTCTAAACACCCCTACCCTTACACGTATTAACCCCTAATCTGCCGCCCCCGCTATCGCTGACCCCTGCATATTTTTTTTAACCCCTAATCTGCCGCTCCGTAAACCGCCGCAACCTACGTTATCCCTATGTACCCCTAATCTGCTGCCCCTAACACCGCCGACCCCATGATTATATTTATTAACCCCTAATCTGCCCCCCACAACGTCCCCGACACCTGCCTACACTTATTAACCCCTAATCTGCCGAGCGGACCTGAGCGCTACTATAATAAATGTATTAACCCCTAATCCGCCTCACTAACCCTATAATAAATAGTATTAACCCCTAATCTGCCCTCCCTAACATCGTCGACACCTAACTTCAATTATTAACCCCTAATCTGACGACCGGAGCTCACCGCTACTATAATAAATGGATTAACCCCTAAAGCTAAGTCTAACCCTAACACTAACACCCCCCTAAGTTAAATATAATTTAAATCTAACGAAATAAATTAACTCTTATTAAATAAATTATTCCTATTTAAAGCTAAATACTTACCTGTAAAATACATCCTAATATAGCTACAATATAAATTATAATTATATTATAGCTATTTTAGGATTAATATTTATTTTACAGGCAACTTGGTAATTATTTTAACCAGGTACAATAGCTATTTAATAGTTACCTAGTTAAAATAATAACAAATTTACCTGTAAAATAAATCCTAACCTAAGATATAATTAAACCTAACACTACCCTATCAATAAATTAATTAAATAAACTACCTACAATTACCTACAATTAACCTAATACTACACTATCAATAAATTAATTAAACACAATTCCTACAAATAAATACAATTAAATAAACTAGCTAAAGTACAAAAAATAAAAAAGAACTAAGTTACAAAAAATAAAAAAATATTTACAAACATACGAAAAATATTACAACAATTTTTAACTAATTACACCTACTCTAAGCCCCCTAATAAAATAACAAAGCCCCCCAAAATAAAAAATTCCCTACCCTATTCTAAATTAAAAAAGTTAAAAGCTCTTTTACCTTACCAGCCCTGAACAGGGCCCTTTGCGGGGCATGCCCCAAGAATTTCAGCTCTTTTGCCTGTAAAAAAAAACATACAATACCCCCCCCCAACATTACAACCCACCACCCACATACCCCTAATCTAACCCAAACCCCCCTTAAATAAACCTAACACTAAGCCCCTAAAGATCTTCCTACCTTGTCTTCACCATCCAGGTTCACCGATCCGTCCTGAAGAGCTCCTCCGATGTCCTGATCCAAGCCCAAGCGGGGGGCTGAAGAGGTCCATGATCCGGTCAAAGTCTTCATCCAAGCGGGGCAGAAGAGGATCTTCCATCCGATTGAAGTCTTCATCCAGGCGGCATCTTCTATGGTCTTCCATCCGGAGCGAAGCGGCAGGATCCTGAAGACCTCCAGCGCGGAACATCCATCCGGCCCGACGACTGAACGACGAATGACTGTTCCTTTAAGGGACATCATCCAAGATGGCGTCCCTCGAATTCCGATTGGCTGATAGGATTCTATCAGCCAATCGGAATTAAGGTAGGAATTTTCTGATTGGCTGATGGAATCAGCCAATCAGAATCAAGTTCAATCCGATTGGCTGATCCAATCAGCCAATCAGATTGAGCTCGCATTCTATTGGCTGTTCCGATCAGCCAATAGAATGCGAGCTCAATCTGATAGGCTGATTGGATCAGCCAATCGGATTGAACTTGATTCTGATTGGCTGATTCCATCAGCCAATCAGAAAATTCCTACCTTAATTCCGATTGGCTGATAGAATCCTATCAGCCAATCGGAATTCGAGGGACGCCATCTTGGATGACGTCCCTTAAAGGAACAGTCATTCGTCGTTCAGTCGTCGGGCCGGATGGATGTTCCGCGCTGGAGGTCTTCAGGATCCTGCCGCTTCGCTCCAGATGGAAGACCATAGAAGATGCCGCCTGGATGAAGACTTCAATCGGATGGAAGATCCTCTTCTGCCCCGCTTGGATGAAGACTTTGACCGGATCATGGACCTCTTCAGCCCCCCGCTTGGGCTTGGATCAGGACATCGGAGGAGCTCTTCAGGACGGATCGGTGAACCTGGATGGTGAAGACAAGGTAGGAAGATCTTCAGGGGCTTAGTGTTAGGTTTATTTAAGGGGGGTTTGGGTTAGATTAGGGGTATGTGGGTGGTGGGTTGTAATGTTGGGGGGGGTATTGTATGTTTTTTTTTACAGGCAAAAGAGCTGAAATTCTTGGGGCATGCCCCGCAAAGGGCCCTGTTCAGGGCTGGTAAGGTAAAAGAGCTTTTAACTTTTTTAATTTAGAATAGGGTAGGGAATTTTTTATTTTGGGGGGCTTTGTTATTTTATTAGGGGGCTTAGAGTAGGTGTAATTAGTTTAAAATTGTTGTAATATTTTTCGTATGTTTGTAAATATTTTTTTATTTTTTGTAACTTAGTTCTTTTTTATTTTTTGTACTTTAGCTAGTTTATTTAATTGTATTTATTTGTAGGAATTGTGTTTAATTAATTTATTGATAGTGTAGTGTTAGGTTAATTGTAGGTAATTGTAGGTAGTTTATTTAATTAATTTATTGATAGGGTAGTGTTAGGTTTAATTATATCTTAGGTTAGGATTTATTTTACAGGTAAATTTGTTATTATTTTAACTAGGTAACTATTAAATAGCTATTGTACCTGGTTAAAATAATTACCAAGTTGCCTGTAAAATAAATATTAATCCTAAAATAGCTATAATATAATTATAATTTATATTGTAGCTATATTAGGATGTATTTTACAGGTAGGTATTTAGCTTTAAATAGGAATAATTTATTTAATAAGAGTTAATTTATTTCGTTAGATTTAAATTATATTTAACTTAGGGGGGTGTTAGTGTTAGGGTTAGACTTAGCTTTAGGGGTTAATCCATTTATTATAGTAGCGGTGAGCTCCGGTCGTCAGATTAGGGGTTAATAATTGAAGTTAGGTGTCGACGATGTTAGGGAGGGCAGATTAGGGGTTAATACTATTTATTATAGGGTTAGTGAGGCGGATTAGGGGTTAATACATTTATTATAGTAGCGCTCAGGTCCGCTCGGCAGATTAGAGGTTAATAAGTGTAGGCAGGTGTCGGCGATGTTGAGGGGGGCAGATTAGGGGTTAATAAATATAATCTAGGGGTCGGCGGTGTTAGGGGCAGCAGATTAGGGGTACATAAGGATAACGTAGGTGGCGGCGCTTTGCGGTCGGAAGATTAGGGGTTAATTATTGTAAGTAGCTGGCGGCGACGTTGTGGGGGGCAGGTTAGGGGTTAATAAATGTAATACAGGGCTCGGCGGGGTTAGGGGCAGCAGATTAGGGGTACATAAGTATAACGTAGGTGGCGGTCGGCAGATTAGGGGTTAAAAAATTTTAATCGAGTGGCGGCGATGTGGGGGGAGATCGGTTTAGGGGTACATAAGAGCTTTATAAACCGGCGTTAGCCCAGAAAGCTCTTAACTCCTGCTATTTTCCGGCGGCTGGAGTTTTGTCGTTAGAGCTCTAACGCTCACTTCAGAAACGACTCTAAATACCGGCGTTAGAAAGATCCCATTGAAAAGATAGGATACGCAATTGACGTAAGGGGATCTGCGGTATGGAAAAGTCGCGGCTGAAAAGTGAGCGTTAGACCCTTTAATCACTGACTCCAAATACCAGCGGGCGGCCAAAACCAGCGTTAGGAGCCTCTAACGCTGGTTTTCACGGCTACCGCCGAACTCTAAATCTAGGCCAGAGAAAATCCAGCACTCACTTGCAAGCTCTCAGCTAAGATTAAAAGCAAAAATGGAAGGCTATGTATGAAGAGGACTACAATTTTTTTTTTTGCACCTGACAGGACTCCACAGGGTTTTGTCATCAATATATAGACAATATTTTCTTGATTTGGAGGGGTAGTGCTGAAACTCTAACGGATTAGTTTTGAGATTTAAAAAATCTAGAGACCAATATTCAGTTTAAAATGGAACACAATATGACATGTATACACTTTTTGGATTTTTTAAATATTCTAGTCGGACACAGATTTGGGTCTTAGGTTGCAGATAACTCTTTTCAATAAACCCACAGATAGAAATTCAATATTACAATACTCCAGTTATCACCCATGCTATCAGAAAGATGGTGTCAGTTCATTGCAACTTCTGTGGGTTGTTTACAATAACACAGAGGTATCCAAAAGAATATACAATTACAAGAGATGAGACAGTGCTATGTTGAACGTGGATATTCTAAGAGACTTTTAGATAACCAGTATACTATTGTTCAACAATTGACACAGGGTCAATTAATCACACATACTCTTAAACAACAAGACAAGAGATTACATTTCATCATCACATATACTCCAGTATCTAAACAAGTGAGATTATCACAAGAAATTGGCCATTTTTGTTTCTGATGCCAGTCTAACAATTTATGATTCACCACCTCCTTGGATAATTTACTGGAGGTCTAAGAATTTTGGAGACTTATTGATTAAGTCAAACTATGTTCATTGTTACCAGCAGATAACATGGCGATTAAAGGCTAAAGTGACATGCAATAGTCTGATTGTAGGTCAGAAGTTTCATCATAACCACATGAACCGGGTGTGTAAAATGACCACGTTGTTCAGAGAGCGGTTGGCTAACTACAAATCAACTATTAGACAAGCATACAGATATGGAAATTCTGACCCCCTAGTGACCAGGCATTTTTATCAAATGGGCCATCAGATCTCTTCATGTAGAGCAATGTTAATTGATCATGTGCCGTTTTCAAGACATGGTGGAGATCGAGCACTTGAACTTTTAAAACTAGAATCATGATGTATATATTCCTTGGATAATGTTACTCTTAAGGGGCTCAATACGATGGTGGACTATAGTTGTTTCTAAAAATAATGTCATTGAGAGTTCTCCTCCTCTTATTGGGAGTTACTACCTTTTCCTTGAAGCATAAAGTATTTACTTTTATATTTTATTATAAATGGTAATTGGTATATTTATTGTGTATAGTTTATATATAGTTTTTTCTCCATGCAAATAATGTTTTTAGTAATAGCAAAGTAGCAACATATTACCATTACCCTGTGATTAGATATTCATCTTTTAACTTAATCTATGTGCTTTATTTCTATTTTTCTGTCACACTTTGGTATCTCCCACATATATTCAGCTTGCCCATGTGTTATTGTAGTCCTGACGTTGTTTATGGTTTTTGTGATTGAAAAAAACAATGCAGTCTCAAGTCATTAGCGGTGTATACCGCTGTTGGTTATTAAATGGCAATGTAAGGGGTTATTTACACTTGGGGGTCGATCCGATAAAAATCGTCGCCCGCAAAAGCCGGCGACGCCAATAATTGCGCGGATTTGGTATCCTATATACGGCGTAAGCTAGAAGTTACGCGCGTATATTTCTGCCGTCGCCCGCAGTTTTTTGGGCCATAGGCAGGTATACCAAACCCGCGCAGTTTGGTATCCAATATGCAGCGTAAGGACTTACGTGGCGAAAATGGAGAAAACTTACTCCATTTTCACCTCGCCACAAAAAGCAGCCGTAAGAAGCCTTACGCTGACTATTGGAGCCCCGTAACTCCCTAAACTATCTAGAAAATAAACCTAACACCTAACGCATGCGCAATGTCTATCTCCCTGTCAACCGCGATCTGCTAAAATAAACCTAACACCTAACGCATGCGCAATGTCTATCTCCCTGTCAACCGCGATCCCCCCCCCCCCCGAAATCCCTAATAAAGTTATTACCCCCTAAACCGCCGCTCCCGGACCCCGCCGCCATCTACATAAACTAACCCCCTACTGTGAGCCTCTAAAACCACCGCCATCTACCTTATCTATCCCCTAATCTGACCCCTTACACCGCCGCCACCTATATAAAAATTATTAACCCCTAATCTAATCCCCCTATACCGCCACCAGCTATATTAATATTATTAACCCCTAATGTAAGCCCCTTACACCGCCGCCATCTCTATTAAAATGATTAACCCCTAATTTAATCTACCTACCCCGCCGCCAGCTATATTATCTATATTAACCCTAAGTATATTATAGTTAATATAGGTATTACATTATATATATTAACTATATTAACCCTAATTATATTAGGGTTAATATAGTTACTATAGTATTTATATTAACTATATTAACTCTATCTAACACTAACACCCCTAACTATATTTATATTAAATTAATCTAATTAATTTATAAACTAAAATATTCCTATTTAAATCTAAATACTTACCTATAAAATAAACCCTAAGATAGCTACAATATAATTAATAATTACATTGTAGCTATGTTAGGGTTAATATTTATTTTACAGGTAAATTGTTAATTATTTTAACTAGGTATAATAGATATTAAATAGTTATTAACTATTTAATATCTACCTAGTTAAAATAATTACCCAATTACCTGTAAAATAAATCCTAACCTAAGTTATAAATACACCTACACTATCAATAAATTAAATAAAGTACAAACATCTATCTAAAAATACAATTAAATTAACTAAACTAAATTACAAAAAAAACAAACACTAAATTACAAAAAATAAAAAAAAGATTACAAGATTTTTAAGCTAATTACACCTATTCTAAGCCCCCTAATAAAATAATAAACCCCCAAAATAAAAAAAATTCCCTGCCCTATTCTAAATTAAACATATTTCAAAGCTCTTTACCTTACCAGCCCTTAAAAGGGCCTTTTGTGGGGCATGCCCCAAAGAATTCAGCTCTTTTGCATTCAACAAATACAATCCCCCCCCCCCCCATTACAACCCACCACCCACTTACCCCTATTCTAAACCCACCCAAACCCCCCTTAAAAAAGCCTAACACTACCCCCCTGAAGATCTCCCTACCTTGTCTTCACCACACCGGGCCGAACTCCTGATCCGATCCGGGCGATGTCGTCCTCCAAGTGGCAAAGAAGAATTCTTCCTCCGGCGATGTCATCCTCCAAGCGGCAAAGAAGAATTCTTCCTCCGGCGACGTCTTCCTCCAAGCGGCAGCAAAGTCTTCATTCTTCCGGCGGCATCTTCAATCTTCTTTCTTCGCTCCGCCGCCGCGGAGCATCCATCCCGGCCGACTGCTAAACTTGGAATGAGGTACCTTTACATTACGTCATCCAAGATGGCGTCCGCCGAATTCCGATTGGCTGATAGGATTCTATCAGCCAATCGGAATTAAGTTAAAAAAATCTGATTGGCTGATTGAATCAGCCAATCAGATTCAAGTTCAATCCGATTGGCTGATCCAATCAGCCAATCAGATTGAGCTCGCATTCTATTGGCTGTTCCGATCAGCCAATAGAATGCGAGCTCAATCTGATTGGCTGATTGGATCAGCCAATCGGATTGAACTTGAATCTGATTGGCTGATTCAATCAGCCAATCAGATTTTTTTAACTTAATTCCGATTGGCTGATAGAATCCTATCAGCCAATCGGAATTCGGCGGACGCCATCTTGGATGACGTCATTTAAAGGTACCTCATTCCAAGTTTAGCAGTCGGCCGGGATGGATGCTCCGCGGCGGCGGAGCGAAGAAAGAAGATTGAAGATGCCGCCGGAAGAATGAAGACTTTGCTGCCGCTTGGAGGAAGACGTCGCCGGAGGAAGAATTCTTCTTTGTCGCTTGGAGGATGACATCGCCGGAGGAAGAATTCTTCTTTGCCGCTTGGAGGACGACATCGCCCGGATCGGATCAGGAGTTCGGCCCGGTGTGGTGAAGACAAGGTAGGGAGATCTTCAGGGGGGTAGTGTTAGGCTTTTTTAAGGGGGGTTTGGGTGGGTTTAGAATAGGGGTAAGTGGGTGGTGGGTTGTAATGGGGGGGGGGGATTGTATTTGTTGAATGCAAAAGAGCTGAATTCTTTGGGGCATGCCCCACAAAAGGCCCTTTTAAGGGCTGGTAAGGTAAAGAGCTTTGAAATATGTTTAATTTAGAATAGGGCAGGGAAATTTTTTTATTTTGGGGGTTTATTATTTTATTAGGGGGCTTAGAATAGGTGTAATTAGCTTAAAAATCTTGTAATCTTTTTTTTATTTTTTGTAATTTAGTGTTTGTTTTTTTTTGTAATTTAGTTTAGTTAATTTAATTGTATTTTTAGATAGATGTTTGTACTTTATTTAATTTATTGATAGTGTAGGTGTATTTATAACTTAGGTTAGGATTTATTTTACAGGTAATTGGGTAATTATTTTAACTAGGTAGATATTAAATAGTTAATAACTATTTAATATCTATTATACCTAGTTAAAATAATTAACAATTTACCTGTAAAATAAATATTAACCCTAACATAGCTACAATGTAATTATTAATTATATTGTAGCTATCTTAGGGTTTATTTTATAGGTAAGTATTTAAATTTAAATAGGAATATTTTAGTTTATAAATTAATTAGATTAATTTAATATAAATATAGTTAGGGGTGTTAGTGTTAGATAGAGTTAATATAGTTAATATAAATACTATAGTAACTATATTAACCCTAATATAATTAGGGTTAATATAGTTAATATATATAATGTAATAACTATATTAACTATAATATACTTAGGGTTAATATAGATAATATAGCTGGCGGCGGGGTAGGTAGATTAAATTAGGGGTTAATCATTTTAATAGAGATGGCGGCGGTGTAAGGGGCTTACATTAGGGGTTAATAATTTTAATATAGATGGCGGCGGTGTTAGGGGCTCACTTTAGGGGGTTATAGATATAATATAGCTGGCGGCGGGGTACGGGAGCGGCGGTTTAGGGGTTAATAACTTTATTAGGTTGCGGCGGGGTAAAGGAGCGGCGGTTTAGGGGTTAATAGCTTTTTTATTGTTAGGATAGTGAGGGGGGATAGCGGATAGAGGGTTAGACAGTGCGGGCTATGTTAGGGAGGCGTGTTAGACAGTGCGGGCTATGTTAGGGAGGCGTGTTAGACAGTGCGGGTGTTTTAGACTTTAGTCAGGTTTTATAGGCGCCGGCAGATTCTAACGTGGCGCAAGTCACTGGCGACGCCAGAAATTTGTACTTACGCAGATTTCTGGACATCGCTGGTTTGTGAGACTTAAGGCACGTTAGCATCTGACGGCGACCTATATGGGATGGCTCGAGTTGCGAGCTGAAACTGCGGGCGACGCCGGTTCCCTCGCTTGCGCCGCAAACTGCGATCGATATCGGATCGCGCCCCTAGTGTTTTGTTTTATAAAACACATCATGATTTTCTGCCTCCATTTGACAAAGGCTCAAGTGTGAGCTGAAATGTTATGAATAGGGTTGCCACCCATCCCTTAAAATACAGAACACTTATAAGTTACACATGCTGCAGGATGTGCAGGGAGGAATATGAATAGTGCTGTCCAGAAACACAATACATGTTTCTCCCTGCACACCCTGCAGCATGTGTAACTCATAAGTATCCAGGAAAACATGGCTGAGGTGGCAATATGGAGTATGGCTGTTTTAAATGTTATAAATAAAGGCTTGTTTTAGTATCCACTAGTAACTGCCCAGCAATATCCTATATGGGGACAAGGGCCGAGCCCTGGGTTTTTATTTACAAACTTTAAGCTCATTTTTACAGTGCACTGTGAAGTTGTAATTATAAAGGTGTGTGCCGTGCCATTAATGGATTGCATTTATATATATCCATCTCTCTCTCTCTATTAAATATAGTTAAAATATAAATAGATTTTTAAAAAATATATATTCTAAGTGAAGAACGATGCTCTTTCAAGTATTTCGAAACAAACATTTAGCTTTGGGGCGATTTTTTTTGCTTTCAACTTGTAATATGAGCACAAAAATAGAAGCACTATTTATTTAACTTGAGCGGTTTTAGCACTCAATAGTGCTCCTCTTGTAATCTAGCCCTCTAAAAATGGGCTGCTTGAGCTCGGTTGGTCAGCGTTCAGCACTGGATCATACCGCAGGGTGACGTGTATTTTATATCACTGTAGGGAACAACCAGAACAAAGATCCTGAATTACATTTGTATATGGGCATGATGGGTACTTGGCATGTTTTTTTAAAGCATTTTTTTTATTATTTTAATTAATTAAGAAAACCTTGTATAACTTTTTTTTTTTTTTTTAATTCTCTTAATTGTGATAGTTTAATTTTGACATTTATGCTCTTTTAAGAAATGGCTTCCTTTGGGTACTGTTAATCTAAAGAAAATATTTAAAAATTGTAAATTATCCTAATGGAATATGATTCCTAATGGGAGTATTTTCCCCTCTATACTGCATCCCAGAAAGGTTTAGATGATAACTTATATAGGATAAACTTCAAAACCATAATAGACAATGCTTTTTTGTTTCTTCCATCAAAGTCAAAATTAAACTTTCATAATTCAGATTAATTTGCTATCCTTTGCTGAAAAGCATACATAGGTAGGCTCAGGAGCAACAATGTACTAATGTGTGCTTGCTAGTGATTGGTGGATATAAATTGAATCACCAGATGTGCTTATCTAGGTCCCAAGAATGCATTGCTGCTCCAAAGCAAGATCTATCTATTTGTTTATTATTGCACTTTTGCTTGCATTAGAGAATTTGTTTTGCATTTTTATGTCCCTTTAACTCAAGCTCCAACACTTTAATGGAAAACCATCTATAAAGTAAATGTAGTCATGTTTCTGGCTATCATACCTGATGAATCCCCACACCCACCTTGTTTTCTATTATAATTAACTTTTTTGGCATATTATTATTATTCTTTATTTATAAAGCGCCAACAGGTTCCGCAGACAATTTTACAGACAAATACAGGGGGAATTGAGGGCCCTGTTCCTGTGGGAACTTACAATCTAGATGGGTAGGGGGATGGGAAACAGGAGATGGGGACTGCAAAGGTGAGAATGGTATTAGTGAGGAGATAGATGAGGGCAACTGTTAGGTAAGTGAAATTAATCTGTTACTGAGTCGGGTGATAAGCTTCCCTGAACAAAAAGGTCTTTAGGGAACGTTTAAAGGAGGAGAGGTAAGGGGAAAGTCTGACAGCTCGAGGAAGTGGGTTCCAGAGGGTTGGTGCCGCATGAGAGAAGTCCTGTAGTCTAACATGAGAGGAGGTGATGGTAGAGGACAAAAGGAGCAGGTCATTGTTGGATCTTAGGGGGCGGGCTGGAGTATATTTGTTGATGAGTGAGGGCAGGTAGGGTGGGGCAGCATTGCTAATGGCTTTGTAGGTGAGGGTGAGAATTTTGATTTTAACTCTGCTGTAAATGGGGAGCCAGTGAAGGAACTCACAGAGAGGTGCAGCAGATACAGAGCATCGGGAGAGGTGGATAAGCCTGGCAGATGCATTTAGCATGGATTGAAGGGGAGATAGGTGGGAGAGAGGGAGGCCAGTTAGTAGGTTATTACAGTAGTGAAGTCGGGAAATTACCAAGGAGTGGATTAGCTGTTTAGTAGTTTCAGCGCTCAGAAACGGACACATTTTGGAGATATTGCAGCAGGATGAAGAGAGCAATTGGATATGGGGAATGAAGGACAGATTTGAGTCAAGTGTGACTCCAAGGCAGCAGACTTGGGGTGATGGGGAGATAGTGGTGCCGCCAACAGTGATAGAAAAATTAGAAACTGAAGTAGAGATAAGGGGGGGGGGGGATTAGAAGTAGTTCAGACATGTTTATTTTTAGGTGATTAGAGGCCATCCAGGAGGAAATGCCAGATAAGCAGTCGCTGATGTGAGAACTGACAGAAGGAGAGAGTGCAGGGGTGGAAATGTAGATCTGGGTATCATGAGCATAGAGGTGATAGTTGAAGCCACAGCTGTTGATAAGTTAACCCTGTGAAGAAGTGTAAACAGAGAAGATAGAGGACCCAGGGCAGAGCCTTGAGGTACTCCAAAAGACAGAGGCAAAGAGAGGAGGAGTCACCAGCAAAAGAGACAGAGAAAGAAGAGTGAATCCTCATGCAAGGTATAGGAGGCTTTAAACTAGGTAAAATGTATTTAAAAAGTGTTAGATTAATAGGAATGGGTTATGAATTGGAATGGATTCAAATTTTAAACCACTTTAGATAACCTATCGCATATATATTGAAAGGTCATTTGGGTGTATTTGTATTTATGCTGTACTTTCCACTATAGGGGAAAGTTTCTGCCATAAATGAGGCACATACTATACCTAATCAGTGGTCTCTGCCCATAGCTAATCATATTATGCCCAGTTAATCCTAATTTGCAGTTGTGAAAGAATAGTTAACTGCCTGTTGCCTTGCTTGATTTGTAGGCAATGTCTGCAGGACTATTGGATGAGCTGGTTAAGAATAGTTAATATATTAGTTTTCTATGAAAAAATAGTTTGTCCAACTCAATAACCACATTTTCAACCTGTTCAGTTTATCTACCCACTTGGTTTGTCCAAATATTGTTCAAAATGTTCATTTGACGTAGGACATACCAAATTTGTTATAGCCCTTTTTTAAGGTGACCAGATGTCCCAGACTCAAATTTGGGACACCTTAGACCCAAGTTTAGAACAACTCGTAAATGTTGAAAAAGTGATAAGAAAAAACCTATTGAACAGCAGCACTACTATAAATGCGCAGCATTCCAATATATATATATAAAAATAGTCCTCTGACCAACAGTCAGAGAAATTACAGCTCAGCTAACACAATTAATGAATTATCCTTGATGAATTTTACCATCTAACCATCCTAGGGCAGTGCCAGATGCAAATAGTGAAGTTAAAAAAATAGAATAGAAAAAGAGCATCCCTGGCACACTATGAAACAATATGTGAACACCCCATAAGGGATTGAGTAGTGCAGGAAAAAATAAAACTAACATTTATTTACAGTAGTTGAAAATATTCAATAAAACAAGTAAAATGTAATAGCAAATCCCTAGGTTCTTGAGTAGACTAATAAAATATAGCAGGCTGAGGCCAGTACAAATTGGGTTATTATCACCATTAATGCAAGTACAGCGATAACAAAAGTTCCCTATAGTTCTATAAAGTGGCTGTTAACGTCCAAAGGGCCAAAGGGATTGGGCACTCTCTATTATCTTGCTGTACAATATGCATTAATTATTTAAAAACACGGGGTATCCCCGTACTATGCCTCCTATAAAAAGTGGTGTAATAGGTGAAGTGTCCATAGCGTAGGGCTAACTTGGCCAAATACCCATACTCATTGAGAACAGGGACCACATTAAAACACCTAACATACTTTTCGCCAATGCTTTTTCAAAGGCAAATTGTGCCTGCAGATAAACTCTATTTATGGTATGAGCCACAAATGTAGTGGGTGTATGTGCACACACCCCTCATTCCTCCAGTTATAATTAAGGGCACTATTCTTATCCTGACATCATATAACCATGCAGTAGTTAGTGGTGTGGTGTAAACCGTCTATTACATCTCTGAAGTGCTGAACACGCCTATTTCCAAGTCGTCATCATGACTCACATAAGTCACGTGACACAGAGTCACTCAGACCACCCTTTCAGTTTACATACGGCGTACTCAATAACATTAATAGGAAAGTCAAAATGAAACATGCCGGATTCAGATAGAGATTTTAATTTTAAGACACTTTTAAATTCTCTTCTATTTTCAAATGTGCTTTGTTCTCTTGATATCCCTTGTTGAAGAAGAATACACACATATCCTACACTAGTGTGAGCTGCTGCTGATTGGTGCTTGCACTCATTTGTCTCTTGTGGTTGGCTAACTAGATGTGTTCAACTAGCTGCTGGTAGTGCAATGCTGTTCCTTCAGCAAAGGATAACAAGAGAATGAAGCAAATTTGATAATGGAAGTAAATTGGAAAGTTGTTTAAAATTGTTTGCTCTATCCAAATCATGAAAGAAAATTTGGGATTTTCCTGTCTCTTTAAGCAATGCTTAAGGCAAGTTAATCCTGCCCCTAAGTATGATAACTGTTGCATTAATTCATTACGATCAATGCAAAGTGTCTACTCAAAATAACAGAATTCAGATTAAGAAAGTAATAAAATATACCTACCATCAAAGTTACTATGGGGTCAATTTATTATAGTGCGAGCGGACATGATACGATGTAGCGTATCATGTCCGCTGCACATCGATAAATGCAGACAGCATAAGCTGTCAGCATTTATCATTGCACCAGCAGTTCTTGTGAACTGCTGGTGCAATACCGCCCCCTGCAGGTTCATGGCCAATAGCTAGCAGGGGGTGTCAATCAACCCGATCGTATTCGATCGGGTTGATTTCTGTCCGCCACCTCAGAGCAGGCGGATATGTTATAGGCTCGCCGGAAACACGGGGCGCCAAGCTCTGTACGAAGCTTGATAAATATGCCCCTATGAGTCAGCATATATAAGTGTAGAACTCAATAATCTATTCTAAGGTACTGAAACATTTAGATACGTACATGTATATATGATTATAATTTCCTAGATGTTACAACCATGGGGTAGACTTATCATAGTGCGAGCAGACATGATACATGATATGATAGCGTATCATGTCCGCTGCACATCGATAAATGCTAACAGCATACGCTGTCGGCATTTATCATTGCACCAGCAGTTCTTGTGCTAGCAGGGGGTGTCAATCAACCTCATTGTATTTGGTCGGGTGGATTTCTGTCCAAGGCCTCAGAGCAGACGGAGAAGTTATGGAGCAGCGGTCTTTAGACCGCTGCTTCATAACTTCTGTTTCCGGCGAGCCTGAAAGCTTGCATGGAAACAGGGGCATCAAGCTCCATCTTTATATTTAGTATGTGTCAAAAAATAAACAATCTATCAAGTGTTTGCTAAACATCTCTGCCTGTATTTAAATATAATGGGGACTTTTAAACAATCACACATAAACACGTATAAGATGATTCCCCCACGTATATTTATAAAAAGGAACTATAAACTCTTCATTCAGACCATTAGGCATCAGAGTCTTTAGTAAACTTTCCACATTAACATCACCTCTGATGCCTAATGGTCTGATTCTTTGTAAAATCCAGCATTTTAACTGATCATAGTTACACAAAAAGTGTTTAGCCACAGATGTTAGTTATTTCTGTCTATCCTTATTCTTTCGTGCCTCAGTCTGCTATTGTTTATTAGTCTACTCATTGTAATTGCCCACTCAAGAACCCAGGGATTTGCTATTTCATTTTACTTAGGCATTCTTACATATTACAGCAAACTGAATGACCTAACTAGATACTAACCTATATAAAAATATACTGAAAAGAGGGAATTGTTTCAATACAAGGATTGAAAAATGTACATTTATTAGCACTCACATCTGAAAGAAAGTGGCTTATAAATTAGAACATGTAGTTCCAAAGGGAAAACGGTCTATGCCATGGTAATTAAAATATAACCTTTATTAGGATTTAATTAAAAATATGGTCCACAAACAAACACAAACATTTATAAATAAAAACACAGAATGTTGGGGGCGGAGCCAACTGACAAGGAGAGCAGACGTGTGTTCTCAGAGCTCCCACACTTTAACTAAAATTAAAGATATGCACGAATTTAATTCTTAAATTGCCTAAACCTGTACACGTTCTAGATGTCAAGGGTAATTATACCTGCTTGCTGACCTGCTTACAACTCTTTAATCTGGAGCATACTACATTATCTCAGCCGTATCTCAGCCGCATTAAGGTCCTGTGGCCTAGTATGTCTGCCGGATCAGTCAGAGTATAAACCCTGCTAATGAATCAGACGATCTCTCATCTTGACACAAACAAAATGGGCTGGGGAACCGCGCTGTGCAGGTTTGAGGACCGTTGCTGTGAAATCTTAGAGGACCACTTCTCAGAAATGAGAGATCTACTTACACAGCTCAGTGAACTGCTTGTTGTCCCACATGAGATGCAAGATGGCGGCGATAGACTCCGGCCTTCTGGCGCGGTCTGCTTCCAGCCCTCCAGCGATCTGGAACTAACTGTTTCCCCGAAAACCACAGCTACTCTGGCCGATATACCTAAGCAACAATGCAACACAAGCTGCGAGAAGACTCAGGATCACCTAAGAGAGCAGAACCCTAAGTCTAAGGTTCCGGCGGGTACGCCGGCCGAGGATACGATACTAAGTTCTAACCTGGATGTCCGAGGGAGAACGACAACATATAAGCTGATCTGTGAAACGAGATTGGATCAATCGTCCCCGAGATGGACAAATGTTTACGCTCATCCAACCTTAAGCCGCGGTGAGACTATGCCGGCCCCTCCGATAAACACCACAACAGCAGTAGACAGGCTTGGGATCGGATAAACTCTGACTAGGGGTGCACTTATTATCTCTCCCGACCTGATACAGGACAACGCAATAGACATCCTTCAGCAGCTTACAATAGCACAGAACTATTTTTCAGCTAATTAAGGCTTTATGCTCACGTAATGTACTCTTACCAATATCACATTCAAATGGACATTTCTATCACTGCTATTTCACAACCACACAAATCTATCTTACATGTAGGTGCGGTTCATATTCAGTATATATCTTTACACAGCTAGGTCTGGCCACATGTGTTTATTTCAGTTAAATGTGCATTAGATGGGATAAAATAATATGTTAAGGTAGTGTGTATCTGCCAATATTATGTTGACTATTGGAGCTATAACTGATAGCGTTTATTGTCTGACAGGTGTACTAGATTAGAATAAGTGTAATGAGAGAAAAGGGAGATCCACTATATTTTTTTTTATTTTTTTTTGCAGTCATAGATAACATCTACATATAGTCCTAGTGTATATAAGTATGTTTATAGTCGCCCACCCTTTTTGCAGATAATATATCCACTATTAACATGAGGAATCAATAGTATGCATTCCTTTACCTGGCCAAATGACTGGTTCATATATGATTCATGAGGAGGGCCTACTACTAAAACGATAGCCTTAGAATTTATACCCACCTGAATCTACACAGATGTTGTGTAAAGTCTGTTCTTTAAGGGTCCTACAAACTTTGGTATCCTGCATCTGTGATTGGACTGTTTATGTTACTGAAATAATTCAGACAGCTCCTGCACACTATTATTAATACACAGTTCTTCCAATGTTTTACTTTTTTAAGCTCCCTTCTTGATTATGCTGTCAGGGTTATATGTTTATACTGCTGATCATTTAGGAAGAAGATAGCCTGACAACCAATATTAACTCTTCTTGTTTTTAGCTTTTCCTAGGATGTCAGCTTTAGCACATTATTGCAAATATATGGTTAAGCTCCTTGATACCTTAGATTTTTCTGTGTTAAACAATTTAGTTTAATTGTCTAATTAATAAGAACCTAACTACCCCTGCTGGGGAATGAATATGTTAGATTGTATAAGTGATGTATTCATATGCATGTCTCTGTCTCCAAATGACCATGTCCTTGATAATCTAGCTAGTTTATATACTGGTTCATAGGCATCCTGTGCTGAAGCAGAATTTACATGCTCATTCATATATTCATACTGTTTTTATACATTGTTATTTGTGTAAGGGAGTTCCTTAGCTTTGGTAGATCTGCCTGTATTTTTACTAATTTATGGCTGCAATGCCCATAAATGCTTGATGCTTTACAATACTGATCTTTTACTAGAGTCCTGTTTTTACTAAGATACTGCCCTCCATTTTTGCTCAATACGATCTGCTATTTCCTAATGAGGGCCCATAAGCTCGAAAATTTTGGATTGAGGGTTTAATTTGTGATAATGCTCTACTTTGCGGGTGACCTTCCTTCTCCTACAAACCCAGCAGGCAGTTTGGTTCAATATTAACCCTCCCTGTTATTAATTCTTTTTAGGATACTGGTTATATCACATTATTGAAGATGTATGGATGAGTTGCTTACTTTGTTTTTATTTTTCTTTGTGTAATTGAAATCTCTCAACCACGCATCCTGCGCATCTACTGTATGTTAGAGCACTATTTTCTGCCCCTCTGCTGAGCATACTATTAATGTACTCCCAGTTTGCTAACTTGATGTTTGGGGGTAATTGCTTGTCTATGCTATATACATTCTTTTTCCATATGAATTAGATGTTCTATCTATACAAAGTTTGCATATCCTCTCCCATGTTCATATGTGTGTCATGCTGTCAAATACTATACGACTAGCAGTGTCATTTTATCCCACAGTTAACTAACTTTAGAGATTCCGCCATGTTTCTTATATTACCTATATATATATGGCTCCGCCCTCCACTCTTTCCCTTGTACGTATAGCGGTGCTCACCCGCTGAATTTCCTCTCCCCTTACTAGGCCCATCAGTGGCCATGCAAAAACAGAAAAAAACAATTTCCCTTGTCGCCTCTTATTAGATTTCTCAGGTCCAAAAGTGACCACTAGAACTAAACAGGGAATCATTTCTATCATATACAGGAAAAAAGAGGTTTGTTTTTCAGACATTTGCAATATATAATCGCTACCACAGTCTGCCACTTCTCTATATATACGCAAAATAGCGCTAACTCCTTATGTTAAGTATGCATACCGGTGTGATGACATTTGCTTTCCTATGTGGTAATCATTTACGCCTAACTGGTCTGTATTATCTATATCTGTGGTAATGCTGTTCTCTTTGTTTGACTCGTAAGCACAATTATGTATTTGTACATTGATGCATGTTAAGTTACTATTGTCACTGTTTCCAAAAACCTCAATAAAAAAATTATTTAAAAAAAAACAAAAAAAAAAAAAAAAAAAAACACAGAATGTTGAGGAGGATACTGAGTACTAAGTATAAATGCCAAACGTAGGCAAATGCACAGAGAATTGACTCTTAACCCAGGATGAGAGTATTCCTGTTCAAGAGGATATTCCCTTATTGTAGCGAGTTTGGTGTACAGTATAGTACTTATAAGTATAAGTATGCGTGATTCTTGAACTTAAACATTCAATTTCTCATGGTCGTAGTATTCATACTTCTGATAAGATGATGTATGTACTTCACATCTTATTGTACTCTTAATTCTATTGGTGATCCAGTGTTGTGATCATTGAATTACTCTTTTTGTTAATAAAGCAGGGTTTGCTAGCTGAATTGTAATTGCTATATTATGGCCGTTATTTTAGAATATTATTGGCTCTGGTCACAATAGAATATAGAGCAGAGTGACCACTTGATTTGGCCCTTTAGGATATTTGCACAATATAGTTCCCCTTTCGGGTTAGGTTATATGGATACACAATCTTTTAATGAATAGTACGCATTAATGTTAATACTTATGAACCGTTAACTGCTGGACATGTGATTAGTGTCATGTACCGATATTATCCTTGAATTATAGTGACAAGTGTGGCTATATTCTTAATAGGGTTATAGTAATGGGTTAAGTTGCACATCAATAAGGTGTACACAGGTTGTAGTTGGTAGTATAACTAAATAAGAAAACCACAGTGTCTAACACATTAGTGTAACAATTTCAAGGGTGTGTATATATTCCACTAATTGATACAAATGTTGCCGTTTAAATGTAACGGTTATAAGAGTCCATACAGCGTGAATTTATACATAAGTTGTTTTATCGTATTTCTAAGAGTATTTAACTCAAATGCCCAAGGGCTTCACACAAGCGGTATTGAATGATTAGATACTAATAACATTGCATGCTATTGTTATGCAATGCACTACAGTTAGCTTTACGCTTCATATTACTGGCCCATTAACTTAGTTGTAAAACGGTCCCACCATTCATTCATACAATTAGCTGTTAGCCATTCTATATTATATTGACGTGGTTTTAACAATGCTGCAACGTACTGCTATAGTTAGCTAAATCATTTGTATTAATGGCCCATTGACTTAGATGCAAGTTAATTCCACCATTCATTCATACACTTGGCTAATCGCCATTCTAAGTTATAACAACGTGGTTTATATAACGCAGCTAAGTGCTGTATCTTTTCTCAACATTCGCTAATTAAAAGTTTGGCTTAAAGCCTAACAACAATTCACTGCCCTAACATGTTTCGCCACCAGGGTGGCTTTGTCAAAGGGTACGGCACAGCGTTTGGCGTGGTCTCTTATAGACTCTGGTCCCGCCCCCTATGATGACGTAACGTCTTTTCCGATTCATTGTTATTTATGAACCAATCAGAATGGTTCTAACATCACAGCCTAATGTTGTCTTTTGGCTGATTGGGTTATTATCAGTATTCAAGAATTTAAGAAATGTCAAAAGGATATTACGACCTGTATACTCGTTCTATCAACTTCTATATCATTCAGTTACATTAAAATTTCTGAGCTATTTTATTGCTGAAAGTAATATGTCAGGTATTTATCTCGATTATTTGCCAGATCTTACTTTTAGGGCTCATATTGGCTGGGTGATATATCATGTATGTGTGTGTCAATCTATAGGGATCAGACACGTAATGATCAATACCTATGATATTCAGTAATCACTGTATTATTGTCAATCCCCTTAACTATAATGTCATGTCTAAATTGTACGATTATACTTGGGGCTCACATTAGCTGGAGGGTGTGTGATGAATAGATGAATAGTACTATAAAGATTGCTTTAACGTTGGACACATAATAAACAATACTTTCACTATTCAGTGTTCATTGCATGTTTCCTGTCCACTTTCAAAGGTAGTTTCGTGATGATCTTATTTGCCAGCATCTTATTGCATTTTTATGCAATGAATTATTTTGTATCAGAAAGATGTACTATTGATCCGGAATTATTATACATTTTGTAACCATTATATTTAAAGGGCAACATTTGTATCAATTAGTGGAATATATACACACCCTTGAAATTGTTACACTAATGTGTTAGACACTGTGGTTTTCTTATTTAGTTATACTACCAACTACAACCTGTGTACACCTTATTGATGTGCAACTTAACCAATTACTATAACCCTATTAAGAATACAGGGAGTGCAGAATTATTAGGCAAGTTGTATTTTTGAGGATTAATTTTATTATTGAACAACAACCATGTTCTCAATGAACCCAAAAAAACTCATTAATATCAAAGCTGAATAGTTTTGGAAGTAGTTTTTAGTTTGTTTTTAGTTATAGCTATTTTAGGGGGATATCTGTGTGTGCAGGTGACTATTACTGTGCATAATTATTAGGCAACTTAACAAAAAACAAATATATACCCATTTCAATTATTTATTTTTACCAGTGAAACCAATATAACATCTCAACATTCACAAATATACATTTCTGACATTCAAAAACAAAACAAAAACAAATCAGTGACCAATATAGCCACCTTTCTTTGCAAGGACACTCAAAAGCCTGCCATCCATGGATTCTGTCAGTGTTTTGATCTGTTCACCATCAACATTGCGTGCAGCAGCAACCACAGCCTCCCAGACACTGTTCAGAGAGGTGTACTGTTTTCCCTCCTTGTAAATCTCACATTTGATGATGGACCACAGGTTCTCAATGGGGTTCAGATCAGGTGAACAAGGAGGCCATGTCATTAGATTTTCTTCTTTTATACCCTTTCTTGCCAGCCACGCTGTGGAGTACTTGGACGCGTGTGATGGAGCATTGTCCTGCATGAAAATCATGTTTTTCTTGAAGGATGCAGACTTCTTCCTGTACCACTGCTTGAAGAAGGTGTCTTCCAGAAACTGGCAGTAGGATTGGGAGTTGAGCTTGACTCCATCCTCAACCCGAAAAGGCCCCACAAGCTCATCTTTGATGATACCAGCCCAAACCAGTACTCCACCTCCACCTTGCTGGCGTCTGAGTCGGACTGGAGCTCTCTGCCCTTTACCAATCCAGCCACGGGCCCATCCATCTGGCCCATCAAGACTCACTCTCATTTCATCAGTCCATAAAACCTTAGAAAAATCAGTCTTGAGATATTTCTTGGCCCAGTCTTGACGTTTCAGCTTGTGTGTCTTGTTCAGTGGTGGTCGTCTTTCAGCCTTTCTTACCATGGCCATGTCTCTGAGTATTGCACACCTTGTGCTTTTGGGCACTCCAGTGATGTTGCAGCTCTGAAATATGGCCAAACTGGTGGCAAGTGGCATCTTGGCAGCTGCACGCTTGACTTTTCTCAGTTCATGGGCAGTTATTTTGCGCCTTGGTTTTTCCACACGTTTCTTGTGACCCTGTTGACTATTTTGAATGAAACGCTTGATTGTTCGATGATCACACTTCAGAAGCTTTGCAATTTTCAGAGTGCTGCATCCCTCTGCAAGATATCTCACTATTTTTTACTTTTCTGAGCCTGTCACGTCCTTCTTTTGACCCATTTTGCCAAAGGAAAGGAAGTTGCCTAATAATTATGCACACCTGATATAGGGTGTTGATGTCATTAGACCACACCCCTTCTCATTACAGAGATGCACATCACCTAATATGCTTAATTGGTAGTAGGCTTTCGAGCCTACACAGCTTGGAGTAAGACAACATGCATAAAGAGGATGATGTGGTCAAAATACTCATTTGCCTAATAATTCTGCACTCCCTGTATAGCCACACTTGTAATTATAATTCAAGGATAATATAGGTACATGACACTAATCATGTATCTCTACAAAATGTATAATAATTCCGGATCAATAGTACATCTTTCTGATACAAAATAATTCATTGCATAAAAATGCAATAAGATGCTGACAAATAAGATCATCACGAAACTACCTTTGAAAGTGGACAGGAAACATGCAATGAACACTGAATAGTGAAAGTATTGTTTATTATGTGTCCAACGTTAAAGCAATCTTTATAGTACTATTCATATATTCATCACACACCCTCCAGGTAATGTGAGCCCCAAGTATAATCGTACACTTTAGACATGACATTATAGTTAAGGGGATTGACAATAATACAGTGATTACTGAATATCATAGGTATTGATCATTACGTGTCTGATCCCTATAGATTGACACACGCATACATGATATATCACCCAGCCAATATGAGCCCTAAAAGTAAGATCTGGCAAATAATCGAGATAAACACCTGACATATTACTTTCAGCAATAAAATAGCTCAGAAATTTTAATGTAACTGAATGATATAGAAGTTGATAGAACGAGTATACAGGTCGTAATATCCTTTTGACATTTCTTAAATTCTTGAATACTGATAATAACCCAATCAGCCAAAAGACAACATTAGGCTGTGATGTTAGAACCATTCTGATTGGTTCATAAATAACAATGAATCGGATAAGCCGTTACATCATCATAAGGGGCGGGACCAGAGTTTATAAGAGACCACGCCAAACGCCGCACCGTACCCTTTGAGAAAGCCAAGCTGATGGCAAAACATGTTAGGGCAGTGAATTGTTGTTAGGCTTTAAGCCAAACTTTTAATTAGCGAATGTTGAGAAAAGATACAGCACTTAGCTGCGTTACCTAAACCACGTTGTTATAACTTAGAATGGCGATTAGCCAAGTGTATGAATGAATGGTGGAATTAACTTGCATCTGAGTCAATGGGCCATTAATACAAATGATTTAGCTAACTATAGCAGTACGTTGCAGCGTTGTTAAAACCACGTCAATATAATATAGAATGGCTAACAGCTAATTGTATGAATGAATGGTGGGACCGTTTTACAACTAAGTTAATGGGCCAGTAATATGAAGCGTAAAGCTAACTGTAGTGCATTGCATAACAATAGCATGCAATGTTATTAGTATCTAATTATTCAATACCGCTTGTGTGAAGCCCTTGGGCATTTGAGTTAAATACTCTTAGAAATACGATAAAACAACTTATGTATAAATTCACGCTGTATGGACTCTTATAACCGTTACATTTAAACGGCAACATTTGTATCAATTAGTGGAATATATACACTCCCTTGAAATTGTTACACTAATGTGTTAGACACTGTGGTTTTCTTATTTAGTTATACTACCAACTACAACCTGTGTACACCTTATTGATGTGCAACTTAACCCATTACTATAACCCTATTAAGAATATAGCCACACTTGTCACTATAATTCAAGGATAATATCGGTACATGACACTAATCACATGTCCAGCAGTTAACGGTTCATAAGTATTAACATTAATGCGTACTATTCATTAAAAGATCGTGTATCCATATAACCTAACCCGAAAGGGGAACTATATTGTGCAAATATCCTAAAGGGCCAAATCAAGTGGTCACTCTGCTCTATATTCTATTGTGACCAGAGCCAATAATATTCTAAAATAACGGCCATAATATAGCAATTACAATTCAGCTAGCAAACCCTGCTTTATTAACAAAAAGAGTAATTCAATGATCACAACACTGGATCACCAATAGAATTAAGAGTACAATAAGATGTGAAGTACATAGATCATCATATCAGAAGTATGAATACTACGACCATGAGAAATTGAATGTTTAAGTTCAAGAATCACGCATACTTATACTTATAAGTACTATACTGTTCACCAAACTCGCTACAATAAGGGAATATCCTCTTGAACAGGAATACTCTCATCCTGGGTTAAGAGTCAATTCTCTGTGCATTTGCCTACATTTGGCATTTATACTTAGTACTCAGTATCCTCCTCAACATTCTGTGTTTTTATTTATAAATGTTTGTGAACCATATTTTTAATTAAATCCTAATAAAGGTTATATTTTAATTACCACGCATAGACCGTCTTCCCTTTGGAACTACATGTTCTAATTTATAAGCCACTTTCTTTCAGATGTGAGTGCTAATAAATGTACATTTTTCAATCCTTGTATTGAAACAATTCCCTCTTTTCAGAATAAAACAGTACACAGCACCTAACTCTCATTATTACAGCAAGGTAAATTACCTGTCTTAATTATTATAGAGCATCATAAGAATACCAGAGAGTAGTGCCATTAGTTTCCCTTTTTTTCGTTTGACTATATAAGAATATAACTTTAATAGGACATTACAGTCTGCAAGAGACCACGAGATTGCCCAAAATGAAAACTACTGATTTAGTGTGAAATGGTCCAAAAATGAGCACTTCTAAAGAAATATAAGTTGTTCACCATTGAGGGAATACTGATTTCTCATGCTAAATAAGTGCCACTCATTTCAGACCATCTTATACACAGGGGCCTATTAACTATGGGGCGAGCGGACATGATCCGATATAGCGGATCATGTCCTCTGCACATCGATAAATGCCGACAGCATACACTGTCTGCATTTATCATTGCACCAGCAGTTCTTGTGA
This sequence comes from Bombina bombina, assembly GCF_027579735.1. Taxonomy (NCBI): domain Eukaryota; kingdom Metazoa; phylum Chordata; class Amphibia; order Anura; family Bombinatoridae; genus Bombina; species Bombina bombina. The sequence continues at coordinate 1,016,836,306 of NC_069499.1, read as the reverse complement.
ACTGCTGGTGCAATGCCGCCCCCTGCAGAGCAATGCCGCTAGCAGGGGGTGTCAATCAACCCGATCGTAATCGATCAGGTTGATTTCTGTCTGCCGCCTCAGAGCAGGTGGACAAGTTATGGAGCAGCGGTCTTTAGATACAGAGCTTGATAAATATGCCCCTAAATATGTAGCTCAACACTTCAGGACACCTAAAAAATTGGGGACAGACTTCCCAATTTGTGACTGTCCCGGACATTTGGTCACCTTACTATGGCCTAGATTAGGACGTGATAAGCAATATCACGACCGTGCTAACCATAGCAAGTTGGAAGAAAACTGTTGAGCTTAACAGATTAGTGCCTGAAGACCTAGGCCCTGATTTTCAAATCATCATTGGTCTCTCTATATTTTCTAAAAAAGGGGGCAAACCCGCAAAATTTTTATTTTTTATTTTTGATAGTGTTGTTTTTGGTTTTCTGTAATGTAAGGTATTTTATTTTTTGTAAATTTAGTGTTTGTTATTTTTTGTAACTTAGGGTTTTTTAGCTTAGAGGAAGGCGGGGTTAGGTATTAGGTAGTTAAGTAGTGTAGGGGTAGTTTGTGTTAGGGGGTTGTGGTGGTATAGGGGTAATAATAGATTAGGGGTATTAGCAGTATAGGGGTTAAGTAGTGTAGGAGGTGTTTGCATCGGGCTATTGGCAGTATAGGTGTTAAGTTGTGTAGGGGGTGTTTGCGTTAGGCTATTGGTGGTTTAGGGGTTAATATGTTAGAAAGTTTATTGCAGTGGGCTATTGGTGGTTTAGGGGTTAATAGGTTAGAATGTTTATTGTGGTGGGCTATTGGCGGTTTAGGAGTTAAGTAGTATAGAGTTAGTTTGCAGTGGTGGGTAATGGCAGTTTAGGGGTACATATGTAAAGCTTTTAGGCTTGTTGCTATATATTTAAAAGGGATCCTTTACTTTACATCGCTAATATCGGTAGCGATGCTGCTGGGAATATTTCACCAAAATCACCACCCATTGAGATATGTAGTAAAACGCACTTCTGCAATGCCGCCTCTAAAGAGTAATGTCGGCACGTTTTAATATTTTGCTAGCATTCTCAACATTGCATCAAATCTTTTTTGAATATATTGCCTCCTCGCAGCATTTTCGATCATCTGGGACCTAAGGTAAAGTGTAAGGATTAAAAAAATGTTACCCAAAACACAACATAAATACATTAAAATAAAGTATTACACTCATATCCACTTTCTGATAAAAAAAATATATTTTTTATAAATATTACAAAAAATGTTTTATAATGGTTAAAAGCTATTTGACTGGGAAGGGTTATTATGTATGTGTGTGTATATATATATATATATAAATATATATATATATGTGTATGTGTGTGTGTGTGTGTTTTATAGATATATAGCTATATAAATAAACACACATATATACACATGTATACACATCATTTTTATTAATTTTTTATTTATTGTAATGGGATTTACTTTGTTTTGAATAGAAATATTTACCATTCCAGTGTTCCTCACTTAGACGAAAATGTTCTTTTTATTTTAAAATATTTATTTGTATATATATATATATATATATATATATATATATATATACACAGTATGTGGTGTGTGTGTGTATATGTATATATAAAATAAATATGTAAAAAAAAAATAATATTTTCTTCTATGTGAAGAACAATGTAATGTTAAAATATTCATAACTACCTTTGGCTTTAGCGCAGTTGGTCTAACACGGTGTTGGGTTAGTGCACAAGTGATACGTGTTTGTTTGTTTGTTTGTTTGTTTGTTTTTTAACAGCGCACCACATTGAAGTCTATGGTAAAAGAAGTTAATGAGGTCGCGATTACCAAAGTTAACGCACACCAGACTTTTGCTCTTGCGCTAACATTTTCAACTTTCAACTTGTAATACACACTGTAACCTGCCCGCGTTAAACATTTACTTTTAGCGCAGTTAGAGCGTTAGCAAAAGTAGAAGTTACTTTATTTTTCCTATGCACGGTGGGTGCAACTTGATTTATTTTTATGTTTGCATAAAGTGCAATGAGATGGATTTTTAATCCATTGTCCTCTTAACACACATATTATCCCTCACCAATACCTATCATATCTCTTCGGTATGAGGATATAGCTAGTTTTTAATCCATCAGAGGCAGTCACTGGGGATATGCCAAGATACTCTATAGCTTTAGATCTTCAGATTCCAGGGAGAGGGGGAATGATATTTGATTAATCACCAGCTCTCCATTCTAAGAATTCTCAGGATGACACCAAGATTAGAATTATTTGAATGCATTAACACCGTAGGAAGGGTGGTCCAGGGGCATAACTAGGATGTTCAGAGCATAACTAGGCAATCTGAGTATGTGACCTAGCATGAAGGGAATATAGCAGGAAGAGGCCGTTTATAACCTCCTTGTAAACACAATAAGGATGCATCCAAAAAGTTTACTTTTGTATAAGTGAGCTTGATGGATGGCTGTTTGCTGACACTTCTCCTTCTATAGATAATTCTATACAACATTTCCTACCTAAGCATTTAAGCTTTTTTCAGTTCCTCGCTGACGGTACCTTCAGTTAGGTATGGGCGAATGTTTTGTAATATTCAAAAAAATTAAACAAATTTTAACACATCCATTCTTTCGTTTTGAATTTTGAATGTTTGCACAACATTCTAGAATTTGTTTAATGTAATAGTATTTCAAATGCTTTCTTTAAATGTAATATTCTATTCGAATTATGCAATATTCCAATTTGAAAAATTTGTATATTTGTAATAGTATTTCTAATGCTTTTTTTAAATGTAATATTTAAATGATGCAATATTCAAAATAGAAACATTTGAATTGATATATTTGTATCTATTATGTATCAATTTACTAAATTCACTACCACAGGAACCATTCTGAATACTATTTGTGCAATTGAATGTTACATTCGAAATTTCAAATGTGGACATTCAATCTAATTATAAACTTTCGAATTTGAAAGTGACATTCAAAAACTGTAAATAGCATTCGATTCTTATCAACATTTGATTATGCAAATTGAATTTCTGCAATACCATTCATCCCTACATTCAAATTTGAATATAAACACATTCACCCATCCATACCTTCAGTGGTAATATCTCTGGCCATAAAGCCCTTCTATAGTACCATTCAAGTTCTACTGTCTCATTTATTCTTCCATAGCCACACTCTCTTTCTACAAGAAAACATTTTTCTAACCTCTCTGTTCTATTTGCATGTTAGTCTCTGTTTTTTACAAGCTTATTCTATTGGCACTTTTTTATTTTTAGTTTCACACCTTCCTGGCATTTTTTTATTTTCCTTCTATTTATTATTTTATATCTATATTATATTTACATTTCTACAAAAGCTTTCCCCCCTATAAAATGTCTTTGTGGTGGTATGCCACAATCTGGCAGGAGAGTGGTTAATGGTGAGAAGTATCTCTAAGAATAATGGTTCCATAGTATGGAGGGGTTAACTTAATTTACAGTTAGAGTAGCAATTCACAGAAGCTGAGGATTGTATTAAAATGAGGAGCTGTCGGGGAACAGAAATTGCGAAGCTGTCAGCAGCCCAGACATATGTCAACATTATATCTTCATTAAAGATTCTCACAAGCAACATCAGAGTATTCTAAGATACAAAGTCTGCACCTCCCACTGCCAACCAGTATACAGTCTGCATACGGCACAACGTGCAGTATCTGCGTGAATTGTATTATATACAGAGATGAGAGTATCTGTATTATACCTAGAACAGAGATAGTACCTGTGTAATACACAAACATCAGTTACAAAAAGAAGTGCACGTAGAACTTAATAAAAAGTGTGTGCATCTGTATTATAGACAGAATAGTGTGTAACTGCAGGACACAATAAGCAGTGAGCGTATTAACAGAAGATCTCTACACACGAGTTAAACAAAGCTTTGTGTTTATGTATCATTTACAGATAAGTGGGTGTATTTATATTATAAACAGACGTGCACATGTAAATAAATAGGGTTACCCCATAGTTGGTATTTTACTGACACAGACAGCATTTAATGTATGTTAATGAGCATGGCTGGTATTTGTTTCCAGTAGATCTTTCAGTACTGACCTGTAGATTACAAGACTGTTGTGTGATTTTCCATTTCCCTGTTGGTCAGTGGTAATAGTATGGGTCAGTGTTCCCTCTAAGGCCAGTTTTGTGCACGATCCAGCAGTGAAACAGTTAATTAGGTAACTGTGCCCTGAAATTAGCGAACGCTGCCAATGCCGATTTCAAGGTATGGTTCTCTTATTAACTGTTTCAATGCTGGGCAGCACACAAAACTGGCCTTAGAGGGAACACTGGTATGGGCTCAAGTTTAATGAAATTAAAAATGTGTTTTGCACAAGTATATTAATCCCACTGTTAAACAAAGATCAGTTCTTCATGCATAAGTAGATCACATTAACTATTTCCCTCCACACACAAAAAAAGGACTTGTTTCCATTGAGCCACAATTGAGCGGCCCATAGAAAATAATAGAAGCAGAAAAGCGCAAATTTACACCAGATTTCCACTGAGATAAAATAATTAAAACTCTGTTGGACGCTGACAACAAGGTATCAAGCATTATGTCATGGTCAATTAGAGGTAAAAGAGGAAAAACAAGCTTTTTGGGGCCTCTTTTCCATTGGAATATTAAAGTTTCAAATAATACAAGTGTTTCACTTTATAAATGTATTGTTATTTTTAATATTTGTTGCTGGTTAAGGTATAGGAGTAGTTGGAGTTACTTTCCTATTTAAATATTAATATGTATACTATTTACATATAAAAATTTAATCAAGAACATATCTCCATAATTCCAACTAGGCCTATGCCTAGGGCAGCACTAAATATTACATATATCAATAAATGAAAAAATGTAATAAAACAAAAAAAATGTTATTCATTAAATAAAACATTTTTCATCTCATTTAATTTTAATGAATTCAATGTAACTTTGTTTTTGTTTCTCTCTAGAGGGGATCACAGATAAGCAGAGCAAATGTTAAACATACATTTTATAGTGTAAGGTCGGGTTACCATTAGCAATGAACTTGTTGTTGAGCAATTTTCGAGAAATCCGACACAAAGTTAACTTACACCTACACGAAAAGAGCGACTGCATGCATTGCGCAAAATTTTTCAATAGTACTAAAATAGAACCGTAAACTACTTTTAGCTGTTGCCTGCTTTGGTAGCTCACAACTATACGTGAACAAGGTAGGCAGTTACCACGCAGTGGATACACAATTGACCGTTAAATCACCTATAACAACAAGTGATGATTGTACAATACTTAGTTATCCATAACTTGAGAATCTCGTTTTATAACATATTAAATAGCATTTAACAGTGGTTAATTCGATGGCTTCTCATGAGCCAATTGATATAGGAAACAATACAGCACCTAAAATGATAACCACAAAAATTATACCTTTCCAGTGATATATTTTAGAATGAGAACATTGCACTAATGTACAAGACCATCTGTAAATGTTTGACACCTTCATCTCAAGATATTTGGGCGTTTCTTAGGGAGGAGAATAATAAAAGGAATGGAAAAAATAAAATAGTTAACGTCTAAGCCCTCTGCCCGTATTTCTTACAATAAGGTATCTTCGTTTGACCAGCATCAGCGGGTAAACACCGCTTGGTAGTAGTCAAATGAAGAGGCGAAGAGAAGTAAAGAGGTGTCAGGCTTCTAATGTAACAATGTTTTATGCATGTAGGAAACAGTATGGGGGGGCATTATGAAGCGAATATAGATGAAATAATATGAGCCCAGGCCTAAGCGTGGGCTTGGCAATCGGGATGGGAGGGCGGAGCCAACAAGAGCAGAGTAACTATTTCTTAATATGAACATAGTCTCGTTTAACAAAACCTATGTGCTTAAATAGAGTGAGCATAGAAACATATGCGCACATGCTAAAATAACAAGTAATATTAGGCTATTTTTATATCGACTTAAGAAGCCTAGTTACTTTTAACTAAGTTAGCAATGTAGATTTTTTTATAGTAAATGAAGTGGTAATTGTCACAAACATTAAATGATAAAGATAGAATGCTTGGGAACTAACATAGCCGATAAGCTATTGTACAAATAGATGCATCCAAGTTGTGAAATAACAGGGTCAAAGGTAATATTATCTAAGGACATCACAATATTATTAGAACCAGTGGCTCCATATATATACTCAATTTTAGAGATACACATGTAGACAAATTAGCATATAGTATAACTAAAATGTAGTTGCACAGTTAGAAGACATATCTCTCACTCAGTTGGATAATGCATGAAAAAGTAGGGTACAGTAGATGGTACACAACAAATAAGATAGTATCCAGGAGAGGAGATATATGATATGAATTGCGGGGTGGGTTAATCTAATTACATTTAACCTAAATACATTAATATACTTTACAACATGACCCACCCTAGGATAACAAACCCCAAACAGTGGTAGACAAGTTATCTAGCCATATTTAAGTGTAGCGTTCTGGCCTACAGTAGGTTAACTTGTATGTAGATGCTCCCTTTAATGTAATAGCATGTAACAAGACCCACCATGACTAAAGAGGGTGCGTAAGGTAAGCAGAACTTCTGCATGGTTATAGTTGGGGTTTTTAATCCCGTATAACTACTAAGCTATAGTGAATCCCTTACTTAAGTGTACTGTACTAAGTCTACCTCCTTCAGCCTTAAAGAGAAAATGTCTCGCTGTCTCGGCCACAGACAGTGCCTACATAAGCAACTCATGACTGTGAGGGGTTAAGGGGGTCACTGTGGGACCTAAGCCATACAGTAAATACATTGGGACCTAGATGAGTATGTGTATATGTCAAGTTGAGGAAATCTGTGTTACAGCCTTAAAAAAAAAATCATATGTGTCTGTATAGCTAGCGATCATATAGCGAAAGGGGAGCACATTTATGAAGATATCCTCCCAAATCACATACCTGAATATGCTAATTCCCTAAAGCTGTGTGAGATATAAAAATATGTGGGAACTGTGTATGAGATGTAACAAGTTCTTAGATCAAAACAATGACATAACGTTCAAAAGGGGGGCTTAAATGGGCCAAATAAATACATGTCTTCTGCCATAGGTGTAATATTAAGCAAAGTGAGAGCACAGGTTACTGGTAAGGGATAACTGGGAATGCTGACTGTTGATTACAGGGAATTCATCCCACTCTAGGCCTATAGTAACAAGAAGATTAGGTAGAAATTACAGATCCACTACACTCCAAAAATGTACAATAAGATGTGTGTGGAAGCATCCTACTATCTAACACTATAAGCTTTGGTCTATCTAACTACTATTCTGAACATTTATGGTTTGCAACATGAAAAACAACATAATGGATCCCAAACCAGGGCTTAGTTAAATACAGTGCCGGTCATCAGTCTCAGCAATCACCTCAACTTAGGGAACACGCCGAGGAGGAAGTCCAGATGCATAGAGGAATTTAGCCAACTCCTGTGTTAGGGACTACAAGAGTAAAAGCATAGCCTGTTTGCAGCATGTCCCTGCATAAGGAAGAGGTTTGAATGCATAAAATATGCGTCTGACAGAGTCCCATGCTTCGAGTATTCTTTAGTGCATCTTATAACTGGAACGGCCACAGCGGCCACAAAAAGTACAAGCAAAGAAATAAAAACTATGGGTAAGACATTTGTCTAAATAAACTGCATAGTCTGATAATTGTGGACCTGTGCGTTTCTCTGTCCTAGCCTACCCGGACCATCTCTGGCTTTGTAATAGATCTAATAGGAGCAGCTTACAATTTAAACCATGTAAGAGAATATAAGGCATCGGAACTCCGGCATAGAAAAGCAACTCTGTGGATCTCAAGTTTCTGTTACTCTCATCGCTAACTCTCTGCAGCCAGATTTGTAAGTGCCAGTCCTCTAGATCTGCAGCCAGATCTGTAAGTGCCAGCTTGTTTTCTGTAAAACTGCTGGGTATCCGCCTTAGGGAAACTGTGATCATCTCTGCGTTGCAGCCATCTTCTACCGGTCGGTCTTGTTCTGCCGTCAAGCTGGACCAAAGCTCTGTCTGCCTCATTGACCAAACCAACCATGGACCCATGAGCAACGGCTACATTACCGAATATGAGGTGGACTGCTGTCTGGGCAAAAAGTGTACAGGTGTCAGAATCTGCAGTAGGTGAGTGGTCTAAGGCTGCGAGGGTAGGTGGGTTAGAGGATATTCCCCGGAACTCCTATAACCGTTGCACATGGACTGCGTGGGTCATTTCAGTGGTAGATTGAGTCACCAAGCCATCTTCACTGGTGTTCTGACTCTGTGGTCTAAGAGCGATCTAGCGCTCAGATATTCCCAGACTTTCTGTGATCTCTGGAGTAGCCGCCTGAGCCGCTTTCCACGCCTGAAAATCTATATCTGGGGTCCTTGACAGAAAAGCCTCCTCCTGTTTAGGTAAATCCTTCATAAGGAGTTGTTTGTCATCTGTAGGTGCTAAAGGAAGCACATGTAACATCTCCTGTCTGAGGTCTTGGAATTGCTTCACCATATTTACTTGTAAGCACTCCAATGTTTGTATGATCGCGGACATGCTTGTATGAGTTAGCTCACCACTCTCCTGGCGTAACTAAAAGAAATGGTCTAATAATTTGATCCCTTGACAAGTTCACTGACTCAATCGACAGGCTAACAATTGCTTTAATCCTAGGTCTTTTGATCAGGATTCAAGGGATAAACTAGCCAGATTATTGTCAAAATTAATTTTGAGAGCCAGGAGCTACTCAAGAACGCGTCCAGTCACTTCGGCTGTTGGCTCCGCCCCCCCAACTACATTTTTTTCATTTAAATCTTTTATTCATGTAGCAACAGTGTGAAAATACAAAGAAAGAGCCATTATACTTCTCCCATCCGCCACACAGGGTGTTTTGGGGATCCAGAAAGGATTAAACAAATAATGTAGTGGAGACTGAGGACTTAGACATATACCGAATGAGTACAAATCAGTCATTTCCACGTTTGTAAAAAAACTTAAATAGTGTAAATCAACAAATTGCCTTATTAGGCATCCAATTAATAATAAATCAATAAGACAATATTACATTGCATGAAAATACACTGTTGGGGTTTTTTCTTCCTTATAAGGAAGGTGGTTTGAACATAGACCAGAGCAGAAACCAAAGAAACAAAAAAAACAAAGAGAAATGGAGAAAGAAGAGAGGAAAGAGAGTGCCCTAACACCCCCAGAACTCTTTCCAGCCTCATTTCTGGTAATATCATTAGTTTAAATGAAATTCTCCTCTACGAATGGCTTCCTGTAGATAGATTGTATTTGTAAATGGGCTAATTATCTGTTTTTGCATCGCTGGGGAGTGTGATCTTATGTAATCCCCCCATTTTGCAAAAAACTTGGGGACCTCAGTCTTGCTATTATATCGGGCATCGAATTCTTCTATTATCTAGTTCCAGCATTTTTTTTTAAACTTGGCGATTTCTGTGACTTCCTGCTGGAAAAGATTACATTTCGACTGCATAATATAATAAAGTTAATAAACTTTACATTGATAAGTCCCCTCTTGTTGCTTTTTAAAAGATAATATCTGATATGTTAATCTCAGTCTTAGAACTCAATATTTTAGAGATCCAATGTGATATCATAGACTAACATTTTTTAATTTTTGGACATAGTCCTAAACAATGCAAAATATTTGCATGTGGGAAGTTGCACCTATAGCATGCCACTGTTCTCACTTGATTCCACTTTGTAAGCTTATCTGGAGTAATGCAGGCAAAATTCAGCAATTTCACATGGGACTCTTTTTTTGACACTTTAAAATTCACTTCTATTTTCAAATGTACTTTGTACTCTTGGTATCCTTTGTTAAAAAATAATATGTACATATGCTCCAATACTGGGAGATAACTGGTAATTGTTTGTTTCTTGCTAGTGGCTGATTAAAAGTGTGCAGCTAGTAGTGCAAAGGATACCAAGAGAATGAAGCAAATTTGATTATAGAAGTAAATTGGAAAGTTATTTAAAATTGTATGCTCTAGCAGAATAATGAAATAAATATCTTGCCTTGGTCCTGGGTCACAGGTAATCCTGGACTCCAAAGATTGCACAGAGCTGCTGTATCCCCCAGAGGTAATCACAGAGGTAAAAAGTGTATTAATATAACAGTGTTAGTTTAGCAAAACAGGGGGATGGAAATTTATTATAGTGGCAGCGATGTGGGGGGACCTCGGTTTAGGGGTATATAGGTAGTTTATGGGTGTTAGTGTACTTTAGAGCACAGTAGTTAAGAGCTTTATAAACCGGCGTTAGCACAGAAAGCTCTTAACTACTGAATTTTTTTTGCGGCTGGAGTCTTGTTGGTAGAGGGTCTACTGCTCACTTCAGCCAAGACTCTAAATACCGGCGTTAGGAAGATCCCATTAAAAAGATAGGATACGCAATTGGCGTAAGGGGATCTGCGGTATGGAAAAGTCGCGGCTTGAAAGTGAGCGTTAGACCATTACCTACATGACTCTAAATACCAGCGGGCGGCCAAAAGCAGCGTTAGGAGCCCTTAACGCTGCTTTTGATGGCTACCGCAGAACTCTAAATCTAGGTAATTAGTTTGTCATTTTTAGAGCAGTGTTAGGATTTTTGAAATGTGTAATTTAGTTTTATTTAATAGGTAGTTAGTTTAATTTTAGTTTAATAATTATATTAGTTTAATTGTTAGTTTAAACTAAGTTCTTTTAATTTGACAGGTAAATTTTAATTTAATTTAAATTAGGGAAATTGTAATTTTAATCTAAAGTTAGGGGGGTTGGGTTTAGGGGTTACTAGTTTAATTTAGTTTATTGCGATGTGGAGGCTTTCAGTTTAGGGGTTAATAGTTTACTTTAGTATACTTCGTTGTGAGGGGCTTGCAGTTTAGGAGTTAATAGGTTTATTATAGTGGCGGCGGTGTAGGGCTTAATAACTTAAGTATAGTGTGGGGGGATGGCAGATTAGGGGTTAATAATATTTAAATAGTGTTTGCGATACAGGAGGGCGGGGGTTTAGGGGTTAATAACTTTATTATAGTGGTGACGATGTTGGGGAGCGGCGGAATAGGGTTAATAAAAAAAAATTGTGCCCGCGATGTCGGGAGCGGCAGATTAGGGGTTAATAACTTTAATATAGTATTTGCGATGTGGGAGGGCCTCGGTTTAGGGGTTAATAGGTAGTTTATGGGTGTTTAGTGTACTTTGTAGCAGTTTAGTTCTGAGTTTTATGTAACAGATTTGTAGCGTAAAACTCATAATTACTGTTTTAGATTGCGGAACGGATCTTGTCGGTATAGGCTGGAACGCAGGTTTTCTAACCTCACCGCAAAACTCGTAATGGCAAGCGCTATGGAAGTCCAATGAAAAAACGTCATTTTTACGTGTGCGGGACTGACATTGCGGTACAGGCTAAAAGGCTTGCGGTACTGCTATACCGACAAGACTTGTGATAGCTGCGGTGCTGTTTTAACGCTGAAATTACCATTTTTTTCAGCGTTAAAACACAAATGCACAACTCGTAGTCTAGGTGAGAGGTTGTAGAACAATTTATACAACCCTTGATGGTGAAATTTTCACAAATTACATGTGACACAAAGTTACAACCTTGTCTAAGATATGAGCAAGCATCATGCTTTTCCACATGTATAAGTCCCTGAAACTTCCATCCATTAAAGGTACACTGAACCCAAATTTTTTCTTTTGTGATTCAGATAGAGCTCTTTTTTCTAATTTACTCCTATTATCAATTTTTCTTCATTCTCTTGCTTTCTTTATTTGAAAAAGAAGGCATCTAAGCTATTTTTTGGTTCAGACCATGGAAAGCACTTGTTTATTGGTAGGTGAATTTACCCACCAATAAGCAAGAACAACACAGTGTGTTCACCAAAAATGGGCCGGCATCTAAACTTACATTCTTCCATTTCAAATAAAGATACCAAGAGAATGAAAAGAATTTGATAATAGGAGTAAATTAGAAAGTTGCTTAAAATTGCATGCTCTATCTGAATCATGATAGAAAAAAATTGGGTTCAGTGTCCCTTTAACTTTGTCCCCTAACTCTGGCCAACATGCTTGGGGATAGCAAATTGCCCAAAAATATGTTTTTTGAATAAACGAAATCACACCCTTGCCCAACAACATTCTTCAATATATCGTCACCATACAGGATAGGAAATAATTTCCTGATGATGTTACAAATATCGGAAAATGTATTTGAAAACTTAGTGACAAATTTCAAACCCTTACGATCACGTTTAAATCTCTTTTTTTTTAAGTAGCTGTTTTCTATCATTAAAAGCTACCTCTTTACAAGATCTCTCAAACATTCCTTTTGAATAGCCCATGTCAATCAGGTTTTTTTTTAAACCATACTTTCCTCTTAAGGAAACCTGGGCATCAGTACAATTTCTTTTGACTCGCATAAATTGAACCTTGGCGATCCCCTTAAATGCATGTTGTGAGTGATTGCTACGTGCATGTAAAAGTTTTTTTCATGATATAGGTTTACAATATAAATCTAAATAAGTGTACTTCTCTGTATTATACAAAGAGCTGTGCATATATATGTGTTATACACAGAGAATCACGTGCATCTGTATAAGAAGCCCCGGAAGGAATGAATTGAGAGCAGGGGCATGTGACCACACTGCAGGCCAATAGCAGTGGGTTGCTAGGCAGAATTTTGAGGAGCAGGAGCGAGTATAAATATTGAGGGTTGTGAGGCGGAAGCCAGCATCATTTCCCTTGTGAAGCGGGAAAAGCTGACAGGCAGAATGGAGAGCGTGAGCCTTTTGCTGGAACAGGTAAAGACCTTGGTAGCGGAAAAAGGTGTTACCTGGCTCCAGCAGAGGCTCTTTTCAGAGGACAGCGGTTCCGGTGAAGGGTTGTCGACAGTCGAGCCAGCAGGGACATCAGGTCAGGAGCGGTGCGGTCGGCCGGTGAGGCGGACGAAGCCGCCGGTGCGGCTTAGTCCGGATGACAGGAGGGGAGCTTTGGGTCAAGGGAGGCCTGATACGGCCAAGGGTGAAGTTAGCGGAAAGTCGGGAGGCAAGAGAAGGGCTGTGGAGGAGCTGCGCACATCTCCAGTGTCAGCAGGGAGTAGGAGGGGAACACTGAGGCCTAGGTTGCTGGGGACGAGCGTAGGCAGCGTGGAGGGGGGAGTAATGGTGACACATGAGGTTTGTGCGGGGAGCAGGGAGGGTGAGGTGGCAGTCGCCAGGAGCGGTATAAGTAAACAGGGGGCTGAGAAGGGAGGGGATGGCTTGGGCTTTGAGGGAGCGAGTGTGGATAGAAGGAGAAGGGGGGAGGGGATGAGTGGGAATGAGAGAAGCGGTAGGGGCGTTGGAGGAACAGGTGTAAACTTAAGGAGCAGTGAGAGGAGGGATAAGGAAACTGTAGGTGCTGCGAGTGGTAGCGGAGGAATTGGAGGGAACATGAGGGAGAATAGTGGACGTTGTTTGGGCAGGGGAAGAGGAGGTTTTGGGAAGGGGCAAGCTAAGGCAAGAGGTAAAAAGGGAAAAGAGGGAGGTGGAGAAAGGGGAGCTGAGGCGAATAGGGACGTCAGGCATAGTGCAGGAGGGATATCAAGTGGGATTGGAGAGGCCGTTGAGGTTTTAGTACAGGATATAAGGGAAAGGGATAGGGTTACAGGGGGTAGGGGGGATGGGGTGAATAGGGGTACAGAGACAGAGAGGGGCAGGGAGAACAGGAGTGGGGGAAAAAGGACTGAGAAAAGGAATAATTTGGAAGTTAATGATTGTGTTTCAGAACCGGAGGAGTCGGACGGCGTCCCGGTGGAAAGGCCGGGGTTGCCTGCGGTGCAGTCTTCATTACAGGAGCTGGAGGAGGACGTCCTGTGGATGAATGAATCCTACAGTGACTTCGCTGGTGAAGAATTGCAATTGGGACAGCAGACGGAACCGGAGAGTTCGGCACAGGTAGGAGAGATGGCTACTTTAATGCAGCTGCTCAATTCTCTGGTGCCTGGGGGGGGACACGTAACTCAGAGTGGAGGACAAATTGGGGGAATGAGGGAAGAACGAGAGAGGGGCAGGGGAAGAGAGAAGGAAGACACTAGGAGGCAGAGACATCATGTTAATCATTCTCCACAGAGATCAGGTGGAGGTTCAGGTGGACAGAGCAGAAGGGACAGGAGCAGGAGCAGAGGGACACGGCGGAGGGAGAGATCTCGGACGCCAAGGATAGACTACAGGGAGCGGGAAATGCATACGTCCCCCACATGGGGCAGGCGGGATAGAGATCGAGAACATACACGTAGGAGGGAAAGCTCTATGTCTTATAACATTGATGATAGGGGGAGAGGATCTGCAGGTGACAGGGCGGAAAGGAGAAGACAGGATACAATAGTGGTACAGGAGCCTGAGTCAAGGCCGCCAGGTGAGATGGCGGGTTCCCTGCAGGGGGGGAAAGAAAAAGAAGAGTCGGGGGGAGTGTATGAGACGGTGATGAAAGGTCTGAAGGAGCTGGTGGCTCAATTAGAAGACAAAAGGAAAGTTGGGGGTGATGTAGGAACAGTAGCGGGAGCATGGGTACCGGTAGTGAAGGAGGTTAGTGTACCGGTGGTTGGAACCCCTTCGGGGAGTGGGGTAGAAAAAGGAGGGTCGGTGCCGGTTACAAGCGGTGAAGTGTTAATTGTGGCGGATCAAGCCTTGCGTAGGCCTTGCTTGTGCTCAATTGGACCACTTGGTATCCATCTGAGTAAAGAGGTTAAAGAAAAGATATGGAAACGAGAGTTTGTAGAGATCTTTTCATTGTTGCCGTTGGACCACTTTATTGAGTTAAAGGAAGATCCAAAAGGGGAACAGGGCAAAAAGGAAGAGGAGGAGAGAAAGAAAAAGTGGAGGAAATTACCTAAAACTTTTTCAAACTGGACGAGGGCTTTTTGCATATTAGCCAGCGTGATCGGGGAGAAATTCCCCGAGCAGAGCTCGACTATGTTTTGCTATTTTGATGAAATATCAGGGGCTCAGAGGACATATGGGGGTCTTGCTTGGTGGCGGTACGATGAACAGTTCCGCCAGAGGCTGGCGGTACGTCCAGAGATGCGGTGGGACGACAGAGAAATGGGGGTGTGGTTGGAGTTAATGACCCCTTTGAGGGGGCAGTCCTTTCGGAATGGTGGAACGGGGGCTAGTGGAACGTCAGTGGGGACCACATCGGTGGCAATTAAAAAAGGCCTCTGCTTCCAGTTTAATGAAGGGGTGTGTAGGTTCGGAGGGGCGTGCAAATACAAGCACGAGTGCTCAGGATGCGGAGGTGCGCACTCTGGGGCAAAATGTTTCCGAAAAGGAAAGGGGAATGGAAAAGGAGGTGAGGGTGCTGCTACCGGCTCGGACCCCGGTGAGGGTAAGAGAGATGGCCCCGTGGCTAAGCCTATACGGTAAGACAAAGGGTAGAGCGGGGGATGCGGAGCTGTTACTGACGGGCTTCAGTTCCGGATTTCGTATCCCGTTCGAGGGTTCAAAGGGTTCGGGAGTTCCTGGGAATTTAAAATCGGCTGAGCAATTCCCAGAGGTGGTTCAAGTTAAGTTGAAAAAGGAGGTGGCACTGGGGAGAATGGCGGGCCCCTTCAAGGACCCTCCATTCCCGAATTTGAGGGTGTCCCCACTTGGGGTGGTCCCAAAGAAGACGGAGGGACAATTTAGAATGATTCACCACCTGTCTCATCCTAAGGGCGCGTCTGTTAACGTCGGGATTGACCCGTCTTTGACGGCAGTACGTTATGCTTCATTTGATAAGGCGGTGAGTGTGGTCAGGAGAGCGGGGATTGGAGCATTGTTGGCAAAGGTGGATGTGGAGGCAGCCTTTCGGCTTTTGCCAGTCCATCCGGTGTGTCATCATTTATTGGGTTGCCAATTTCAAGGGGAATTTTTCGTTGATCTGTGTTTACCCATGGGATGCTCCATATCCTGTGCGTATTTCGAAAAATTTAGTACATTTGTGGAATGGGTGGTGAAGAAAAAGGCGGGCAGGTCATCGATGGTCCATTATTTGGATGATTACCTGTTTGTGGGGGAAGCTGGTTCTGGAGTTTGTGAAATGTTGTTGAAAACATTTGTTGAGGTGGCTGAGCAATTCGGGATTCCGATTGCACCAGGAAAGACGGAAGGGCCGGTGACTAAGTTGAGTTTTCTGGGGATCCAGATTGACTCAGTATTGATGGAGTGCTCGTTACCTTGGGAAAAGGTGGTAGATCTAAAAAAGGTCATAATTGGGATGCTTGGGAAGGGGAAAGTGTCGTTGCGAGAAATGCAATCGCTACTGGGCAAGCTTAATTTTGCTTGTCGTGTGATCCCAGTTGGAAGGGTTTTTGGAAGGCGCCTGGCAT
The DNA here is from genome assembly GCF_027579735.1 of Bombina bombina. Lineage (NCBI taxonomy): Eukaryota > Metazoa > Chordata > Amphibia > Anura > Bombinatoridae > Bombina > Bombina bombina. The sequence continues at coordinate 1,016,819,901 of NC_069499.1, read as the reverse complement.
TGGCCACGGTTGGGGTGAAGGAACCACACCACAGGATCCGGCTTTCAAAGGAGTTGAAGGAGGATCTTAGAGTGTGGTTGATTTTTCTGGAAGAGTTCAATGGGCGGTCGCTCATTCAGGAGGGGCCGGTATCGGATGAGATGTTGCACCTATACACAGATGCTTCAGGAGCACATGGCTTTGGGGCATATTTTGATGGCAGATGGTGCGTGGATACATGGCCTGAGGAATGGAAGGATCAAGGTTTAACCAAGAACTTGGTGTTTCTAGAATTGTTTCCGTTGGTGGTGGCTGTTATGGTTTGGAATGGTGAGCTGAGGGATAGGAAGGTGACTTTCCACTCTGACAATCTTGGAGTGGTATTTGCGATTAATAAGTTGACAGCGAAGTCGAGGCCAGTGATTCGGCTTCTCCGAGTGTTTGTCCTGGAATGCTTGAGGGGGAATGTGTTTTTTCGGGCAGTGCATGTGCCCGGGAAGCAAAATGTGATTGCTGACTCTCTTTCCCGGTTGCAGTGGCAGAAGTTTCGGGAAGCAGCCCCGGAGGCAAAGTTGGATGGGGAAGAATGCCCAAGGGCTTTGTGGCAGATGGACTTCTTAAAGGATTGAAATTAGCGAGAGGGGCTTTAGCCCAGAGTACGTTAAGAGCTTACGTGCCAGTATGGAAACGGTGGTTTGGTAGACTGCACAGGGATGGAATCAGGCTGTCAAAAGAGGATTGGGTGTGGTACTTGGTTGATTGGGTGCAGGAATGGAAAGAGGCGAAGATGTCAAAATCCATGGTGAATCGTCAGGTGGCGGCGTTAGCCTTTCTGTTTAAGCTGATGGGATGGGTTGATTTGACAAAGGAATTTTGGGTAAAATTGGCGGTGAGAGGTGTTTGTAGAGGTGGAGCTAAGGGGGACAAAAGACGTCCACTTGTATTTGGTTTACTATTAAAGGTAGTTGGGGCTTTGGAGGTGGTGTGCAATTCTAAGTTTGAGTATTATTTGTTTCGGGTTGCTTTTGTTTTAGCCTTTTTTGGGGCTTTTAGAGTGTTGGAATTGGTTGGGGCTAATAGAAAGGACAATGGCGGTATAGGTTTCGGTGATGTGGTGATATCAAGGGAGGAAGTGTCCATTTGGCTTAGAAAATCTAAGACAGATCAGGAGGGTATGGGCCGCTTAATCAAGTTATTTGCTATCGGGGGTGTTTGTTGCCCGGTAGGTTCACTGGTGGATTATCTGAGGATCAGGCCTAGTGGTGAGGGCCCTCTTTTGAGGCACGAGGATGGAGGAGCATTGTCAAAATATCAGTTTGGGGCGGTACTTAAAAGGGCTTTGTCCGTGGCTGGTGTGGACCCTAAAGATTTTGGATGCCATTCGTTTAGAATAGGCGCGGCAACTGAGGCGCATGAATTGGGTTTGAGTGAGGAAGTTGTGAAAAAGGTGGGAAGGTGGAAGTCGGGGTGTTATAAGCGTTATGTTCGTCCTAACATGTTAGTTTAGTTTTGTTTTTTCTTAACAGGTCCAGTTCAGTGTTGGATAGTTGGACATTCTTTCATTTACTGGGCGAGAAAAGCTGCAGCAACAAAGGAAGGGGGAATCCAGCTGGGTCTTCCTCGGGAACAGGTTGGGGTAAAGTGGTTTGGGGTAAGAGGTCTCAAATGGGAAGGGATAGTGAGTACAGTGAGTAAGTTTGCCAGGCTGTACAAGCCTCCTGACATTTTGGTGTTACACGCTGGAGGAAATGACTTAGGGTTTATGGCTCAAAAAGATTTGATTGACCAGTTGAAGGGTGGCATGCGTAGGTTGAAGGTTTTGTTCCCGAAGGTGTTAATTGTGTGGTCAGAAATTGAGACAAGGTTGGAATGGCGCTCAGCTTGGGATGTCAGGAGGCTGGATTTATCCAGGAGAAAGGTTAACAGGACTCTATCAGGTTTTGTTGTTCAGTTGGGGGGTTTTGGCATTCGCCATGTTGAATTCGAAGGGGAATCAGGCAGATGCTTTTTTATTAAGGATGGGGTGCATCTCAATGAAGTAGGGTTGCACTTATTTAATTTTAACCTAAAAGAAGGGGTACAGAAGGCCTTAGCCCAGTTGGGCGGTGTCCGACGGTAGGTCGGTCTGTGGCGGGTGCTGGCCTTATCAGGCGAGTTTTATGTGGTAATGGTACCTCATCGGACGATGGGGAGAGTTTAAGAAAAGGGGGCGTGCCTGGCAACAGCCAGTGGAAGGCACGTGTGGTGGATGATGGACAGCACCCCAGAGTTCTTTGTAACCACATTGGTTAAGTGGTTGTGTTATTTGTAAACACTTGTTTGTTTAATAAATGCGGGCTGCGGCCTTTTGTACCCAAAACTTTGTCATGTTTGGTTATTGATTCACAGGAAGAGTGCCGAATGTGTGTGTCAAAGAAGCCCCGGAAGGAATGAATTGAGAGCAGGGGCATGTGACCACACTGCAGGCCAATAGCAGTGGGTTGCTAGGCAGAATTTTGAGGAGCAGGAGCGAGTATAAATATTGAGGGTTGTGAGGCGGAAGCCAGCATCATTTCCCTTGTGAAGCGGGAAAAGCTCCCTCCCTCCCTCCCTGTTTTAAGAATTTGGAAGTCGCAGCTAAGGGCGGGTGCTGGCCTTATCAGGCGAGTTTTATGTGGTAATGGTACCTCATCGGACGATGGGGAGAGTTTAAGAAAAGGGGGCGTGCCTGGCAACAGCCAGTGGAAGGCACGTGTGGTGGATGATGGACAGCACCCCAGAGTTCTTTGTAACCACATTGGTTAAGTGGTTGTGTTATTTGTAAACACTTGTTTGTTTAATAAATGCGGGCTGCGGCCTTTTGTACCCAAAACTTTGTCATGTTTGGTTATTGATTCACAGGAAGAGTGCCGAATGTGTGTGTCATATACACAGACCAGCATGTCTATGTCTATTATACACAAGCTAGTGTACCTAACTGTATTACAGAAAGTTGTGCATTTATATGTAGCATACACAGAGGTGTGCATTCAAGTGTATTATTTAAAGATCAGCATGTGTATGTATTATACACAGACTTGTGTACCTAGCTATAATACAGATAGAGCTGTACATGTATGTATATGCAGTATACACAGATCAGCATGTGTATGTATTATACACAGACATGTGTACCTAGCTATAATACAGATAGAGCTGTACATGTATGTATATGCAGTATACACAGATCAGCATGTGTATGTATTATACACAGACATGTGTACCTAGCTATAATACAGATAGAGCTGTACATGTATGTATATGCAGTATACACAGATCTGCATGTGTATGTATTATACACAGACTTGTGTACATAGAGCTATAATACAAAAGAGAGCTGTACATATATGCAGTATACACAGATCAGCATGTGTATGTATTATACACAGACGTGTACCTAGCTATAATACAGATAGAGGGGTACATGTATGTATATGCAGTATACACAGATAAGCATGTGTATGTATTATACACAGACTTGTACCTAGCTATAATACAGATAGAGCTGTACATGTATGTATATGCAGTATACACAGATCAGCATGTGTATGTATTATACACAGACTTGTGTACCTAGCTATAATACAAAGAGAGCTATACATGTATGTATATGCAGTATACACAGATCAGCATGTGTATGTATTATACACAGACTTGTGTACCTAGCTATAATACAAAGAGAGCTATACATGTATGTATATGCAGTATACACAGATCAGCATGTGTATGTATTATACACAGACATGTGTACCTAGCTATAATACAGATAGAGGTGTACATGTATGTATATGCAGTATACACAGATCAGCATGTGTATGTATTATACACAGATGTGTACCTAGCTATAATACAGATAGAGGTGTACATGTATGTATATGCAGTATACACAGATCTACATGTGTATGTATTATACACAGAGTTGTGTACATAGAGCTATAATACAGATAGAGATGTACATGTATGTATATGCAGTATACACAGATCAGCATGTGTATGTATTATACACAGACTTGTGTACCTAGCTATACTACACATAGAGCTGTACATGTATGTATATGCAGTATACACAGATCAGCATGTGTATGTATTATACACAGAGTTTTGTACCTAGCTATAATACAGATAGAGCTGTACATGTATGTATATGCAGTATACACAGATCAGCATGTGTATGTATTATACACAGACTTGTACCTAGCTATAATACAAAGAGAGCTATACATGTATGTATATGCAGTACACACAGATCAGCATGTGTATGTATTATACACAGACTTGTGTACCTAGCTATAATACAGATAGAGCTGTACATGTATGTATATGCAGTATACACAGATCAGCATGTGTATGTATTATACACAGACGTGTACCTAGCTATAATACAGATAGAACTGCACATGTATGTATATGCAGTATACACAGATCAGCATGTTTATGTATTATACACAGACGTGTACCTAGCTATAATACAAATAGAGGTGTACATGTATGTATATGCAGTATACACAGATCAGCATATTTATATATTAAACACAGACTTGTGTACCTAGCTATAATACAGATAGAGCTGTACATGTATGTGTATGCAGTATACACAGATCAGTATGTGTATGTATTATACACAGACTTGTGTACCTAGCTTTAATACAGATAGAGCTGTACATGTATGTATATGCAGTATACACAGATATGCATGTGTATGTATTATACACAGACTTGTGTACATAGAGCTATAATACAGATAGAGCTGTACATGTTTGTATATGCAGTATACACAGATATGCATGTGTAAGTATTATACACAGACTTGTGTACATAGAGCTATAATACAGATAGAGCTGTACATGTTTGTATATGCAGTATACACAGATATGCATGTGTAAGTATTATACACAGACTTGTGTACCTAGCTATAATACAGATAGAGCTGTATATGTATATATATATATGCAGTATACACAAATTTGCATGTGTATGTATTATACACAGAGTTTTGTACATAGAGCTATAATACAGATAGAGCTGTACATGTATATATATGCAGTATACACAGTTCAGCATGTGTATGTATTATACACAGACTTGTGTACCTAGCTATAATACAGATAGAGCTGTACATGTATGTATATGCAGTATACACAGATCAGCATGTGTATGTATTATACACAGACTTGTACCTAGCTATAATACAAAGAGAGCTATACATGTATGTATATGCAGTATACACAGATCAGCATGTTTATGTATTATACACAGACTTGTGTACCTAGCTATAATACAGATAGAGCTGAACACGTATGTATATGCAGTATACACAGATCAGCATGTGTATGTATTATACACAGACTTGTGTACCTAGCTATAATACAGATAGAGCTGTACATGTATGTATATGCAGTATACACAGATCAGAATGTCTATGTATTATACACATACTTGTATCTAGCTATAATACAAAGAGAGCTGTACATAGTATATGCAGTATACACAGATCAGAATGTCTATGTATTATACACAGACTTGTGTACCTAGCTATAATACAGATAGAGCTGTACATGTATGTATATGCAGTATACACAGATCAGAATGTGTATGTATTATACACATACTTGTATCTAGCTATAATACAAAGAGAGCTGTACATATATGCATATGCAGTTTACACAGATCAGCATGTGTATGTATTATACACAGAGTTTTGTACATAGAGCTATAATACAGATAGAGCTGTACATTTATATATATGCAGTATACACAGATCAGCATGTGTATGTATTATACACAGACTTGTGTACATAGAGCTATAATACAGATAGAGCTGTACATGTTTGTATATGCAGTATACACAGATATGCATGTGTATGTATTATACACAGACTTGTGTACATAGAGCTATAATACAGATAGAGCTGTACATGTATGTATATGCAGTATACACAGATCAGCATGTGTATGTATTATACACAGACTTGTACCTAGCTATAATACAGATAGAGCTGTATATGTATATATATATATATATGCAGTATAAACAAATTTGCATGTGTATGTATTATACACAGAGTTTTGTACATAGAGCTATAATACAGATAGAGCTGTACATGTATTTATATGCAGTATACACAGTTCAGCATGTGTATGCATTATACACAGACTTGTGTACCTAGCTATAATACAGATAGAGCTGTACATGTATGTATATGCAGTATACACAGATCAGCATGTGTATGTATTATACACAGACTTGTGTACATAGAGCTATAATACAGATAGAGCTGTACATCTATGTATATGCAGTATACACAGATCAGCATGTGTATGTATTATACACAGACTTGTACCTAGCTATAATACAAAGAGAGCTATACATGTATGTATATGCAGTATACACAGATCAGCATGTTTATGTATTATACACAGACTTGTGTACCTAGCTATAATACAGATAGAGCTGTACACGTATGTATATGCAGTATACACAGATCAGCATGTGTATGTATTATACACAGACTTGTGTACCTAGCTATAATACAGATAGAGCTGTACATGTATGTATATGCAGTATACACAGATCAGAATCTGTATGTATTATACACAGACTTGTGTACCTAGCTATAATACAGATAGAGCTGTACATGTATGTATATGCAGTATACACAGATCAGAATGTGTATGTATTATACACATACTTGTATCTAGCTATAATACAAAGAGAGCTGTGCATATATGCATATGCAGTTTACACAGATCAGCATGTGTATATATTATACACAGAGTTTTGTACATAGAGCTATAATACAGATATAGCTGTACATTTATATATATGCAGTATACACAGATCTGCACGTGTATGTATTATACACAGACGTGTACCTAGCTATAATACAGATAGAGCTACACATGTATGTATATGCAGTATACACAGATCAGCATTTGTATGTATTATACACAGACTTGTACCTAGCTATAATACAGATAGAGCTGTATATGTATATATATATATATATATATATATATATATATATGCAGTATAAACAAATTTGCATGTGTATGTATTATACACAGAGTTTTGTACATAGAGCTATAATACAGATAGAGCTGTACATGTATTTATATGCAGTATACACAGTTCAGCATGTGTATGTATTATACACAGACTTGTGTACCTAGCTATAATACAGATAGAGCTGTAGATGTATGTATATGCAGTATACACAGATCAGCATGTGTATGTATTATACACAGACTTGTGTACATAGAGTTATAATACAGATAGAGTTGTACATGTATGTATATGCAGTATACACAGATCAGCATGTGTATGTATTATACACAGACTTGTGTACATAGAGCTATAATACAGATAGAGCTGTACATGTATGTATATGCAGTATACACAGATCAGCATGTGTATGTATTATACACAGACTTGTACCTAGCTATAATACAAAGAGAGCTATACATGTATGTATATGCAGTATACACAGATCAGCATGTTTATGTATTATACACAGACTTGTGTACCTAGCTATAATACAGATAGAGCTGTACACGTATGTATATGCAGTATACACAGATCAGCATGTGTATGTATTATACACAGACTTGTGTACCTAGCTATAATACAGATAGAGCTGTACATGTATGTATATGCAGTATACACAGATCAGAATGTGTATGTATTATACACATACTTGTATCTAGCTATAATGCAAAGAGAGCTGTACATATATGTATATGCAGTATACACAGATCAGAATGTGTATGTATTATACACAGACTTGTGTACCTAGCTATAATACAGATAGAGCTGTACATGTATGTATATGCAATATACACAGATCAGAATGTGTATGTATTATACACATACTTGTATCTAGCTATAATACAAAGAGAGCTGTGCATATATGCATATGCAGTTTACACAGATCAGCATGTGTATGTATTATAAACAGACGTGTACCTAGCTATAATACAGATAGAACTGCACATGTATGTATATGCAGTATACACAGATCAGCATGTTTATGTATTATACACAGACATGTAACTAGCTATAATACAAATAGAGGTGTACATGTATGTATATGCAGTATACACAAATCAGCATGTGTATGTATTATAAACAGACGTGTACCTAGCTATAATACAGATAGAACTGCACATGTATGTATATGCAGTATACACAGATCAGCAGGTTTATGTATTATACACAGACATGTACCTAGCTATAATACAAATAGAGGTGTACATGTATGTATATGCAGTATACACAGATCAGCATGTTTATGTATTATACACAGACATGTACCTAGCTATAATACAAATAGAGCTGTACATGTTTGTATATGCAGTATACACAGATATGCATGTGTAAGTATTATACACAGACTTGTGTACCTAGCTATAATATAGATAGAGCTGTATATGTATATATATATATATATATATATATACAGTATACACAAATTTGCATGTGTATGTATTATACACAGAGTTTTGTAAATATAGCTATAATACAGATAGAGCTGTACATGGATATATATGCAGTATACACAGATCAGCATGTGTATGTATTATACACAGACTTGAGTACCTAGCTATAATACAGATAGAGCTGTACATGTATATATATGCAGTATACACAGATCAGCATGTGTATGTATTATACACAGATTTGTGTACATAGAGCTATAATACAGATAGAGCTGTACATGTATGTATACGCAGAATACACAGATCAGCATGTGTATGTATTATACACAGACTTGTACCTAGCTATAATACAAAGAGAGCTATACATGTATGTATATGCAGTATACACAGATCAGCATGTTTATGTATTATACACAGACTTGTGTACCTAGCTATAATACAGATAGAGCTGTACATGTATGCATATGCAGTATACACAGATCTGCATGTGTATGTATTATACACAGACGTGTACCCAGCTATAATACAGATAGAGCTGTACATGTATGTATATGCAGTATAAACAGATCAGCATCTGTATGTATTATACACAGACTTGTGTAAATAGAGCTATAATACAGATAGAGCTGTACATGTATGTATATGGAGTATACACAGATCAGCATGTGTATGTATTATACACAGACATGTGTACCTAGCTATAATACAGATAGAGCTGTACATGTATGTATATGCAGTATACACAGATCAGCATGTGTATGTATTATACACAGACTTGTGTACCTAGCTATAATACAAAGAGAGCTGTACATGTATGTATATGCAGTATACACAGATCAGCATGTGTATGTATTATACACAGACTTGTGTACCTAGCTATAATACAGATAGAGCTGTACATGTATGTATATGCAGTATACACAGATCAGCAGGTTTATGTATTATACACAGACATGTACCTAGCTATAATACAAATAGAGGTGTACATGTATGTATATGCAGTATACACAGATCAGCATGTTTATGTATTATACACAGACATGTACCTAGCTATAATACAAATAGAGCTGTACATGTTTGTATATGCAGTATACACAGATATGCATGTGTAAGTATTATACACAGACTTGTGTACCTAGCTATAATATAGATAGAGCTGTATATGTATATATATATATATATATATATATATATATATATATATATATATATATATATATATATATATATATATATATATATATATATATATATATATATACAGTATACACAAATTTGCATGTGTATGTATTATACACAGAGTTTTGTAAATATAGCTATAATACAGATAGAGCTGTACATGGATATATATGCAGTATACACAGATCAGCATGTGTATGTATTATACACAGACTTGAGTACCTAGCTATAATACAGATAGAGCTGTACATGTATATATATGCAGTATACACAGATCAGCATGTGTATGTATTATACACAGATTTGTGTACATAGAGCTATAATACAGATAGAGCTGTACATGTATGTATACGCAGAATACACAGATCAGCATGTGTATGTATTATACACAGACTTGTACCTAGCTATAATACAAAGAGAGCTATACATGTATGTATATGCAGTATACACAGATCAGCATGTTTATGTATGATACACAGACTTGTGTACCTAGCTATAATACAGATAGAGCTGTACATGTATGCATATGCAGTATACACAGATCTGCATGTGTATGTATTATACACAGACGTGTACCCAGCTATAATACAGATAGAGCTGTACATGTATGTATATGCAGTATAAACAGATCAGCATCTGTATGTATTATACACAGACTTGTGTAAATAGAGCTATAATACAGATAGAGCTGTACATGTATGTATATGGAGTATACACAGATCAGCATGTGTATGTATTATACACAGACATGTGTACCTAGCTATAATACAGATAGAGCTGTACATGTATGTATATGCAGTATACACAGATCAGCATGTGTATGTATTATACACAGACTTGTGTACCTAGCTATAATACAAAGAGAGCTGTACATGTATGTATATGCAGTATACACAGATCAGCATGTGTATGTATTATACACAGACTTGTGTACCTAGCTATAATACAGATAGAGCTGTACATGTATGTATATGCAGTATACACAGATCAGCAGGTTTATGTATTATACACAGACATGTACCTAGCTATAATACAAATAGAGGTGTACATGTATGTATATGCAGTATACACAGATCAGCATGTTTATGTATTATACACAGACATGTACCTAGCTATAATACAAATAGAGCTGTACATGTTTGTATATGCAGTATACACAGATATGCATGTGTAAGTATTATACACAGACTTGTGTACCTAGCTATAATATAGATAGAGCTGTATATGTATATATATATATATATATATATATATATATATATATATATATACAGTATACACAAATTTGCATGTGTATGTATTATACACAGAGTTTTGTAAATATAGCTATAATACAGATAGAGCTGTACATGGATATATATGCAGTATACACAGATCAGCATGTGTATGTATTATACACAGACTTGAGTACCTAGCTATAATACAGATAGAGCTGTACATGTATATATATGCAGTATACACAGATCAGCATGTGTATGTATTATACACAGATTTGTGTACATAGAGCTATAATACAGATAGAGCTGTACATGTATGTATACGCAGAATACACAGATCAGCATGTGTATGTATTATACACAGACTTGTACCTAGCTATAATACAAAGAGAGCTATACATGTATGTATATGCAGTATACACAGATCAGCATGTTTATGTATTATACACAGACTTGTGTACCTAGCTATAATACAGATAGAGCTGTACATGTATGCATATGCAGTATACACAGATCTGCATGTGTATGTATTATACACAGACGTGTACCTAGCTATAATACAGATAGATCTGTACATGTATGTATATGCAGTATAAACAGATCAGCATCTGTATGTATTATACACAGACTTGTGTAAATAGAGCTATAATACAGATAGAGCTGTACATGTATGTATATGGAGTATACACAGATCAGCATGTGTATGTATTATACACAGACATGTGTACCTAGCTATAATACAGATAGAGCTGTACATGTATGTATATGCAGTATACACAGATCAGCATGTGTATGTATTATACACAGACTTGTGTACCTAGCTATAATACAAAGAGAGCTGTACATGTATGTATATGCAGTATACACAGATCAGCATGTGTATGTATTATACACAGACTTGTGTACGTAGCTATAATACAAAGAGAGCTGTACATGTATGTATATGCAGTATACACAGATCAGCATGTGTATGTATTATACACAGACTTGTACCTAGCTATAATAAAGATAGAACTGCACATGTATGTATATGCAGTATACACAGATCAGCATGTGTATGTATTATACACAGACATGTGTACCTAGCTATAATACAGATAGAGCTGTACATGTATGTATATGCAGTATACACAGATCAGCATGTGTATGTATTATACACAGACATGTGTACCTAGCTATAATACAGATAGAGCTGTACATGTATGTATATGCAGTATACACAGATCAGCGTGTGTATGTATTATGCACAGACTTGTGTACCTAGCTATAATACAAAGAGAGCTGTACATGTATGTATATGCAGTATACACAGATCAGCATGTGTATGTATTATACACAGACTTGTACCTAGCTATAATAAAGATAGAACTGCACATGTATGTATATGCAGTATACACAGATCAGCATGTGTATGTATTATACACAGACTTGTACCTAGCTATAATACAGATAGAGCTGTACATGTATGTATATGCAGTATACACAGATCAGCATGTGTATGTATTTTACACAGACTTGTGTACCTAGCTATAAAACAGATAGAGCTGTACATGTATGTATATGCAGTATACACAGATCAGAATGTGTATGTATTATACACATACTTGTATCTAGCTATAATACAAAGAGAGCTGTACATATATGTATATGCAGTATACACAGATCAGCATGTGTATGTATTATACACAAACGTGTACCTAGCTATAATACAGATAGAGCTGTACATGTATGTATATGCAGTATACACAGATCAGCATGTGTATGTATTATACACAAACGTGTACCTAGCTATTATACAGATAGAGCTGTACATGTATGTATATGCAGTATACACAGATCAGCATGTGTATGTATTATACACAGACTTGTGTACCTAGCTATAAAACAGATAGAGCTGTACATATATGTATATGCAGTATACACAGATCATCGTGTATGTATTATACACAGACTCGTACCTAGCTATAATACAGATAGAGCCATACATGTATGTATATGCAGTATACACAGATAAGCATGTGTATGTATTATACATAGACGTGTACCTAGCTATAATACAGATAGAGCCGTACATGTATGTATATGCAGTATACACAGATCAGCATCTGTATGTATTATACACAGACTTGTACCTAGCTATAATACAGATAGAGCTGTACATATATGTATATGCAGTATGCACAGATCAGCATGTGTATGTATTATACACAGACGTGTACCTAGCTATAATACAGATAGAGCTGTACATGTATGTATATGCAGTATATACAGTTCAGCATGTGTATGTATTATAGCTATAATACAAAGACAGCTATACATGTATATATATGCAGTATACACAGATCAGCATGTGTATGTATTATACACAGACTTGTGTACCTATCTATAATACAGATAGAGCTGTACATGTATGTATATGCAGTATACACAGATCAGCATGTGTATGTATTATACACAGACTTGTGTACCTAGCTATAATACCGATAGAGCTGTACATGTATGTATATGCAGTATACACAGATCAGCTTGTGTATGTATTATACACAGACGTGTACCTAGCTATAATACAGATAGAGCTGTACATGTATGTATATGCAGTATACACAGATCTGCATGTGTATGTATTATACACAGACTTGTGTACATAGAGCTATAATACAGATAGAGCTGTACATGTATGTATATGCAGTATACACAGATCAGCATGTGTATGTATTATACACAGACTTGTGTACATAGAGCTATAATACAAATAGAGCTGTACATGTATGTATATGCAGTATACACAGATCAGCATGTTTATGTATAATACACAGACGCGTACCTAGCTATAATACAAATAGAGGTGTACATGTATGTATATGCAGTATACACAGATCAGCATATTTATATATTAAACACAGATGTGTACCTAGCTATAATAAAGATAGAGGTGTACATGTATGTATATGCAGTATACACAGATCAGTATGTGTATGTACTATACACAGACTTGTGTACATAGAGCTATAATACAAATAGAGCTGTACATGTTTGTATATGCAGTATACACAGATCAGCATGTGTAAGTATTATACACAGACTTGTGTACCTAGCTATGATACAGATAGAGCTGTACATGTATGTATATGCAGTATACACAGATCTGCATCTCTATGTATTATACACAGACTTGTGTACATAGAGCTATAATACAGATAGAACTGTACATGCATATATATGCAGTATACACAAATTTGCATGTGTATGTATTATACACAGAGTTTTGTACATAGAGCTATAATACAGATAGAGCTGTACATGTATGTATATGCAGTATACACAGATATGCATGTGTAAGTATTATACACAGACTTGTGTACCTAGCTATAATACAGATAAAACTGTACATGCATATATATGCAGTATACACAAATTTGCATGTGTATGTATTATACACAGAGTTTTGTACATAGAGCTATAATACAGATAGAGCTGTACATGTATGTATATGCAGTATACACAGATCAGCATGTGTATGTATTATACACAGACTTGTACCTAGCTATAATAAAGATAGAATTGCACATGTATGTATATGCAGCATACACAGATCAGCATGTGTATGTATTATACACAGACTTGTACCTAGCTATAATACAAAGAGAGCTATACATGTATGTATATGCAGTATACACAGATCAGCATGTGTATGTATTATACACAGACTTGTGTACCTAGCTATAATACAGATAGAGTTGTACATGTATGTATATGCAGTATACACAGATCAGCATGTGTATGTATTATACACAGACGTGTACCTAGCTATAATACAGATAGAGCTGTACATGTATGTATATGCAGTATACACAGATCAGCATCTGTATGTATTATACACAGACTTGTGTACATAGAGTTATAATACAGATAGAGCTGTACATGTATGTATATGCAGTATACACAGATCAGCATGTGTATGTATTATACACAGACTTGTGTACCTAGCTATAATACAGATAGAGCTGTACATGTATGTATATGCAGTATACACAGATCAGCATGTGTATGTATTATACACAGACGTGTACCTAGCTATAATACAGATAGAGCTGTACATGTATGTATATGCAGTATACACAGATCAGCATGTGTATGTATTATACACAGCCTTGTGTACCTAGCTATGATACAGATAGAGCTGTACATGTATGTATATGCAGTATACACAGATCAGCATGTGTATGTATTATACACATACTTGTATCTAGCTATAATACAAAGAGAGCTATACATGTATATATATGCAGTATACACAGATCAGCATGTGTATGTATTATACACAGACGTGTACCTAGCTATAATACAGATAGAGCTACACATGTATGTATATGCAGTATACACAGAACAGCATGTGTATGTATTATACACAAACGTGTACCTAGCTATAATACAGATAGAGCTGTACATGTATGTATATGCAGTATACACAGATCAGCATGTGTATGTATTATACACAGACTTGTATCTAGCTATAATACAAAGAGAGCTATACATGTATGTATATGCAGTATACACAGATCAGCATGTGTATGTATTATACACAGACTTGTGTACCTAGCTATAATACAGATAGAGCTGTACATGTATGTATATGCAGTATACACAGATCAGCATGTGTATGTATTATACACAGACTTGTGTACCTAGCTATAATACAAATAGAGCTGTACATGTATGCATATGCAGTATACACAGATCAGCATGTGTATGTATTATACACAGACGTGTACCTAGCTATAATACAGATAGAGCTGTACATGTATGTATATGCAGTATACACAGATCAGCATGTGTATATATTATACACAGACTTGTACCTAGCTATAATACAAAGATAGCTATACATTTATGTATATGCAGTATACACAGATCAGCATGTGTATGTATTATACACAGACTTGTGTACCTAGCTATAATATAGATAGAGCTGTACATGTATGTATATGCAGTATACACAGATCAGCATGTGTATGTATTATACACAGACTTGTGTACCTAGCTATAATACAAATAGAGCTGTACATGTATGTATATGCAGTATACACAGATCAGCATGTGTATGTATTATACACAGACGTGTACCTAGCTATAATACAGATAGACTGTACATGTATGTATATGCAGTATACACAGATCAGCATGTGTATGTATTATACACAGACTTGTACCTAGCTATAATACAAAGATAGCTATACATTTATGTATATGCAGTATACACAGATCAGCATGTGTATGTATTATACACAGACGTGTACCTAGCTATAATACAGATAGAGCCATACATGTATGTATATGCAGTATACACAGATCAGCATGTGTATGTATTATACACAGACGTGTACCTAGCTATAATACAGATAGAGCTGTACATGTATGTATATGCAGTATACACAGATCAGCATGTGTATGTATTATACACAGACGTGTACCTAGCTATAATACAGATAGACTGTACATGTATGTATATGCAGTATACACAGATCAGCATGTGTATGTATTATACACATACTTGTATCTAGCTATAATACAAAGAGAGCTATACATGTATATATATGCAGTATACACAGATCAGTATGTGTATGTATTATACACAGACTTGTGTACCTAGCTATAATACAGATAGAGCTGTACATGTATTTATATGAAGTATACACAGATCAGCATGTGTATGTATAATACACAGACTTGTGTACCTAGCTATAATATAGATCGAGCTGTACATGTATGTATATGCAGTATACACAGATCAGCATGTGTATGTATTATACACAGACTTGTGTACCTAGCTATAATACAAATAGAGCTGTACATGTATGCATATGCAGTATACACAGATCAGCATGTGTATGTATTATACACAGACGTGTACCTAGCTATAATACAGATAGAGCTGTACATGTATGTATATGCAGTATACACAGATCAGCATGTGTATGTATTATACACAGACTTGTACCTAGCTATAATACAAAGATAGCTATACATGTATGTATATGCAGTATACACAGATCAGCATGTGTATGTATTATACACAGACTTGTGTACCTAGCTATAATACAAAGAGAGCTGTACATGTATGTATATGCAGTATACACAGATCAGCATCTGTATGTATTATACACAGACTTGTGTACATAGAGCTATAATACAGATAGAGCTGTACATGTATGTATATGCAGTATACACAGATCAGCATGTGTATGTATTATACACAGACTTTTACCTAGCTATAATACAGATAGAGCCGTACATGTATGTATATGCAGTATACACAGATAAGCATGTGTATGTATTATACATAGACTTGTGTACCTAGCTATAATACAGATAGAGCTGTACATGTATATATATATATATGCAGTATACACAGATCACCATGTGTATGTATTATTCACAGGCATGTACCTAGCTATAATACAGATAGAGCTGTACATGTATATGCAGTATACACAGATCAGCATGTGTATGTATTATACACAGACTTGTACCTAGCTATAATACAGATAGAGCTGTGCATGTATGTATATGCAGTATACACAGATCAGCATGTGTATGTATTATACACAGACTTGTACCTAGCCATAATACAGATAGAGCTGTACATGTATGTATATGCAGTATACACAGATCAGCATGTGTATGTATTATACACAGACTTGTGTACCTAGCTATAATACAAAGAGAGCTGTACATGTATGCATATGCAGTATACACAGATCAGCATGTGTATGTATTATACACAGACTTGTGTACCTAGCTATAATACAGATAGAGCTGTACATGTATGTATATGCAGTATACACAGATCAGAATGTGTATGTATTATACACAGACTTGTGTACCTAGCTATAATACAGATAGAGCTAAACATGTATGTATATGCAGTATACACAGATCAGCATGTGTATATATTATACACAGACGTGTACCTAGCTATAATACAGATAGAGCTGTACATGTATGTATATGCAGTATACACAGATCAGCATGTGTATGTATTATACACAGACTTGTGTACCTAGCTATAATACAGATAGAGCTGTACATGTATGTATATGCAGTATACACAGATCAGCATGTGTATGTATTATACACAGACGTGTACCTAGCTATAATACAGATAGAGCTGTACATGTATGTATATGCAGTATACACAGTTCAGCATGTGTATGTATTATACACAGACTTGTGTATCTAGCTATAATACAGATAGAGCTGTACATGTATGTATATGCAGTATACACAGATCAGCATGTGTATGTATTATACACAGACTTGTGTACCTAGCTATAATACAGATAGAGGGGTACATGTATGTATATGCAGTATACACAGATCAACATGTGTATGTATTATACACAGATGTGTACCTAGCTATAATACAGATAGAGGTGTACATGTATGTATATGCAGTATACACAGATCAGCATCTGTATGTATTATACACAGACTTGTGTACATAGAGCTATAATACAGATAGAGCTGTACATGTATGTATATGCAGTATACACATCAGCATGTGTATGTATTATACACAGACGTGTACCTAGCTATAATACAGATAGAGTTGTAGATATATGCATATGCAGTATACACAGATCAGCATGTATATGTATTATTCATAGACTTGTGTACCTAGCTATAATACAGATAGAGCTGTACATGTATTTATATGCAGTATACACAAATCTGCATGTGTATGTATTATACACAGACTTGTGTACATAGAGCTATAATACAGATAGAGCTGTACATGTATGTATATGCAGTATACACAGATCTGCATGTTTATGTATTATACACAGACTTGTGTACCTAGCTATAATACAAAGAGTGATGTCATGTATGCATATGCAGTATACACAGATCATGTGTATGTATTATATAGGAGTGTGGGTCTATGTTGTGCATACGGCTGAAAATACAAGGAGTAGTTTTAAATGAGGTAGGAGGAGTTATGAAGTATATTAGCAGTACATTGCAGGCAAGGAATGGGTTACATCTAAAAGCTTTTAGTCTGTAATGACCGTAGTGGCTGATGTGATGCTCTGAATTTGTAACTACACACAGCCGGAGCACATTGCCTCAATTTCTCACTTTATTTTTAAAATTAAGGGCCTTTTTAACATAATTCCCTTACCCTGACTACATTATCCACAATTTTAGAAAATGTCTTCAGTAACCTAGGCAACTGGTTTAGCAGCGTGAGTTAAGTAAGTATTAAAATGCTCTTCGTTCTGTCTTAGCTGATCATATTTCCAGAATAAATAGTTATTAGCACCTCTGCACAGTACTGAGAATCAGAAATTCCCCGATAAACGATATTGATATGAAGAACAGCGATCTCCTATGGAGAGATGGGAACATTTATGGAGATGGTTTATAAGGAGCAATAAAACGAGTTACAGGGATTGGTTATATGTAACTCTAGGAGTTATTCAAAGTAGTTTTATGGAGCAGCTGAAGGAAGTGTATGACGGCTTATGTGAAGCAATAGTAGGACTTATACGGGTTTCTATGGAGCAGTAATTGTTATAAGTTATTTGGAACAGTTGAACAAAGTATAGGAAGAAAGAAAAATATTTACATTTAGGTAACAGAGCAATAGGAATTACAAGGAGATGGTATATGGAGTAGGAGATATTATGGAATATGGTGCAATGAAAGATGTTACCCTGAGATATTATTATTTAGAAAGATAAACTATAGGGATTGTAGGCAGTAATATCATTTACAAGCTATATAGAGTGCTAAGAGTTATAGGGACAATATATACAGATTACGTGGGGTTAAAGTGAAATGTTTCATGAAGAGTAGAAGGAGCTATAGTGATGTGTTATGTAGAGCAGTATGATGCACTATAGGAAGAAGGTATATGGAGCAGCAGAAAGAGTAATAAGGAGGAGCTAAATAATGCAGCAGTAGAAGTAATAAGGATGATATGGAGCAGTAGGAGGAGTCATAAGGATGTTATATGGAGCAGTAGGAGGAGTTATAAGGAGGGTTATATGGAGCAGTAAAGGGAGTTATAAGGGGGTTATATGGAGCAGTAGGAGGAGTTATAAGGATGTTATATTGAGCAGTAGGAGGAGTTATAAGGAGAGTTATATGGAGCAGTAGGAGGAGTTATAAGGATGTTATATGGAGCAGTAGGAGGAGTTATAAGGAGGGTTAATATGAACCAGTAGGAGGAGTTAAAAGGATAAGTTATATGGAGAAGTAGGAGCAGGACCGTCTTTAACACAGGGCAAAAGGGGCAGCTGCCCTGGGCCCAGTCTTTGTTGAGGGGCCCTATAGTCCTAAAAAAAAAAATTTTTTTTTTTTTTAAGTTCATGCCAGACTGCTGATGTCATGTAAAATGGGGGGGACACACAGTCAGTCCTAATATTGTCACAGTCAAACATTCTCTGCTTATATTTATTTGTGAGAAAAGGTGCCAGACCGTGCCAATGTCATGTGACATTCCAAGCTAGTACCATGTGCTGTTTTAGATGTGCACTGTGCAGCACTGGATGCTAAGCCCTAACTAGGCATCCAGTCAATCCCACTGCATCAGAAAAGGTCCTGCTGGGGTTACCACTGTTACCAGGTAACTGCTCTGGTGGTGGGGATTGTTTCTGGGTAGGGCTGACTATAGGCGCATGCAGCCGAAAGCTGGAGTGTCAGGCACATGAGGATTTGAGCATCTGTGCAGCTGCACACACTGCTCTCTTCAGTCTTGAGGCTGTGTGACTCGTCTGTATCCATGCAGCCTTGGGCAGACAACATGCAGTCTGCTGGTCCCCTTATCCCTGCTCTTTCTGCTGTGGCTCTAAGGTCAACTAACTGAAGTTTGTTAGGAAAACAGTGCTTTGTAGAAAGGTGTCAGTGGGAAGAATAAGTGAGTGTACACATGCCCCTCCCCCATGCAGCATTGTCTAGTGCAGGATGAGAGGGAACTTGTTCCTAGCAAAGTAGTGACATGTGCTGCTGTGGCTGATGTATAGTGTCATGCTGATACTTCACACATTAAGGTAAGGTTTATTTTTATAGTTTTTATTTCTCTCTGTTTCAGATTTTACAGCTTCCCATAGTAGTTATACTGTTCCAGTCAGTAAACTTATATCTGTCTGCACCTCTATGCTTCCGCCTCAGTCTTTACCTTGCTTTGCTCCTGTTGGCTGCTCTAAATCTCTTTAACCAGCTAACCTTACACCAGAATCACATTCAAAAGCATATTAAATTAATCCAAAGTGGAGGAATTTATATATTTATTTACTTATTAGTACTGCTTAGGTCCAGTTTCACATATTGCAATATTTTTTTTTTAATGATTAGCCCAGCAGTGGATGATCCACTGCTGGGCTAATAATTAAAAAAAAATAAAAATTGATTTAGTTGTTTTTTGGGATGTTGGGGTGGAGAGCGAAATTGCATGGGAGGGGGGGCCCAAGAAAATGTTTGCCCGGGGTCCAGTCAATATTAAAGACGGCCCTGAGTAGGAGGAGTTATAAGGAGGGTTATATGGAGCAGTAGGGGGAGATATAAGGGGGTTATATGGAGCAGTATCAGGAGTTATAAGGAGGGTTAATATGGAGCAGTAATGGGAGTTATAAAGAGGGTTATATGGAGCAGCAGGAGGAGCTATAAGGAGGGTTATATGAAGCAGTAGGAGGAGCTGAATGGAGGGTTATATGGACCAGTAGGGGGAGTTATATGAGGGTTATAATTATCAGTAGGAGTAGATATAAGGATGAATAATATGGTGCAGCAACAGAGTTATAAGAAGGGTTATATAGAGCAGTAGGGGGAGATATAATGGTGTTTACATGGAGCAGTTGGAGGAGATATAAGGTGGTTTATATGGAGCATTAGTAGGATATATAAATAAAGATGTATTAATTAGTAAGATGAGTTAAAAATTGAGCAGTAGTACGAGCAGTAAGAAGAGCATATAAGAAATAGCAGAGGAAATTGTAAAGGTTTAAATGTAATAACACAAGACTTTAGGTTATGTGCAGGAAAACGTATTGCTGCTGTTATGTTCTTCAATCTTTATCTCTGTATCACTTTAAATTTTGTTGCAGGTCTTAACACCAATTCGTTAATTGCAAATTACTCAACGTGAAAATGTTCTGTAATGCTAATCTAATGAAAAGGAATAGTGTAATTACACAGCCAGCGTAGAGCTGGAGAATCAATATCTGAATATAGACAGCTATCTCATCACACATACAACTAATCAATCATTCTACCAATTACAACTTTATAGTCATTAATTTTTCCCAATCCTATCTTAATTACTAAAGTCTGGTATTCCTTGGAGTGTATGTTAGTCACCGTGTAACCAAGGTATTTGGGAGGGGGCTCACAAATTCTCCCACAGTGACACAAAAGTGGGGGGAGTGATTACATTTGATAATTAATTGTGTGTTGTAGAGCTGGGATTTGGGAGAAGAGATTGCTGTTGGGGAGGGGAAGCTATGTAGACTCCAAGATTAATATGAGGGGTGCTTAGATGTGACATTCAGCTTAATGTCATATTAATGTCATGTTTGCTCTCTCTCAACATGCCTGCGTTATTGTTTCTCTCTTTGTAGCACTTCATACAATTCTCTCCTCTATTTACATGTCGCTTCCTGAATTTTATTTTACCTATTTGCGCCCTCCACTTTATCTCTCACTGTTGCTACTGTCTCTTTTTCAGTAGAATGCACAGGTTTCTGTCTCTGTTTCCTGCACCATCTTTTTGTACACTCTAATTATCTCTCATCTGCCTATAAATCTCCTGTCTTAAATTATAAGCGCTTTCCCTCTTTTTCTTTAAATATCTCTATGTTCTAATTAACCCTCAATTTTTCCTCTTCCTCCGTTTTTACTCCTCCATCATTCTTGCCCCTTTATCTCCCTTTGTTCCATTTTCATTTAATTTAAAATGTGTTTTTCTCTCTCATCCTCAGCCTCTCCTTTCTCTCCCTCCCTAATGCTAATGCTTTATGTTGAGCTCAGTCTCTCAGCTTGTACAGTAACATCTCCCAGCCTGAACAAATATCACTTCTTATTTACACATTTGTGTCTGACTCCAGCTCGCATAGGGTTTGTTTATATAGATCATTTTCAGACCTTGATAACACAATACACACACCACTGACAGTCACAGTAGGCAGCAAACCTCACACTCATATCACTACCACAGCCAACAAGCCAATTAAATGTAACACTCACAGCAATGCCAGCCTGGGTACACAGCTCACCTCTTCACTCACATCACTAGCACTGTTAGCTTGTGTAAGCCAATTAAATGTAACATTCACACCAATGCCAGCCTTAATACACATCTCACCTCTTCACTCACATCACTACCACTTGTATTTTGTGTAAGCCAATTAAATGTAACATTCACACCAAGACCAGCCTTAATACACAGCTCACCTCTTCACTCACATCACTACCACATGTATCTTATGTAAACCAATTAAATGTAACAATCACAGCAATGTCAGCCTGGGTATACAGCTTACCTCTTCGCTCACATCACTAGCACTGTTAGCTTGTGTAAGCCAATTAAATGTAACACTCACACCAATGTCAGCCTTAATACACAGCTCACCTCTTCACTCACATCACTACCACTTGTATCTTGTGTAATCCAATTAAATGTAACAATCACAGCAATGCCAGCCTGGGTACGGTACAGAGCACACATTTTCCTTCACATTATTACCACTGCCTGTCTGGGTAAGACAACCAAATGCAACATTCACACCACTAACAGCCTGGTTCAGACACTGCACCTCAGTGCACTAGCTAGCATAGACAATAGTACACATCTAGACCATTGCCAGCCTGGTCTCTTAGTGCATGAAGACACTGACATCAATGCCTGCCTGAAACAGCAATGCATGAGAATACTCACTTCATAGGAACTCTGGATGCACAGTGTGAGTCAGTACTCAGCTTGTCCACAGCAACTTATAATGATTAACGCACATTTACTGGCACATATACACAATTAAGAAGAAGATATAAGGTCATAGCATACCTACTGCTACTCTGTTTTGCAATTGATTGAGGGAAGTATTGCATGTTATTAATAACTATCATATCACTTGTGTAGATACAGAGTATGAGGCTTCACCGATATTGGGCTTATTTCCATTGAGTCGAAATTAGGTTTGAGCGATGTCGCAGACCATTAAATATGCTTTCGGAAGCAATTTAGTTTATCGAATGCTTTGGAAGGTGCATTATAGATCAATATCCGCAGCCGTAAAAAAAAATTGTCCCAGAGAAAGTATAAAAAGCCATTAACCGATAACTTATACCAGGTTTCCAATGAAAGTGAAAACTGATAATACACTGTCGCAGGTAGTCAATACATTGAAAAAAATTAACCTCATCTCAACCAGGTGTAAAAGAGGAAAAAGTAGCTTTTTAAGACTTATTTCCCATTGAAAGTTTAAAACTTGCAAATGATGCATGTGTTTCAATGTAGAAATTTTTTTTAATATTTATTGTTTGTCCCATTTATAGGAATAGTTGCACTTATGTTCTTATGGAAATATCAGTATGTATTTAAGTATAAAAATATAGGCTAGCACATATCTACAAAATTCAAACTAGACCTATGCCTATGGCAGCAATACATATTACATATATTAATAAAGGGGAAAATATAATTATAATAAAGAATAGTATTTGCTTAAAGTTAAAAAAAATATGTATTACAAACAAGTGTATTTTGTTTTTGTTTTTTTTTCTCTTTAGAGGTGATCACAGATAAGGAGCGCAGACTTTAAATGTACATTTTATAGTGTGGGGTCAGGTTACCGTATTAACAAATTCATTTTCAAGAAATCCTAGGTCGGATGAAAGAGTTACACAATGTTAACTTACACTTACACGAAAAGAGCGACTGCATGCAGTGCACAAAATATTTAAATAGAAACCTGGTACTAAAATGGAGGTGTAAACTACTTTTAGCTGTCGACCACTTCAGTAGCTTACGGCTCAATTTTTTACGGCTCAGCGAAAACGAGCCCATTGTCTGGGAATCCATATAATCTTCATAATATATTATTAAAGAAATTTGCAGGTCTATTAGCTGAATACTTTTAACTAGTCACTATTTAAAGAAGTAATTGCAGATGAGTGGAAAATAATACTAATAGGTTTTAATAAAGCACCTCACACTATTAATAGTGGATTTTAGTTTAATATATGCCTTTTTAAAAATGATATAAAACATTTGTATTATTATTATTTGTATTATTATTGACATTCTTAAAGGAGTACATTTTAAACATTTCCACCGTTTCTTGACCACTTTGCTGCTTGGTTTCCACAATTTCTTGCCACTAACAGTTAAAATTTCAATTTTTGTGACTTTAACATTCCATGTAACCAAAGCCGCTGTCAGGGGGTGAATAGGGTGTCAGGGTTTTTTCCCTGCTTTGTTTGCCATGCACTGCTGGCAACCAATTTACTCACCTCTCTTGTTGACTCTGGTGCATACTGTGTGATGCTGCTCATTTCCTTGCCTTCCTTTTATGGCCAGACTAGTGTACATCATCAGTGTGAGACAGGATGCAGTCTCAGAATTGTGATGTCATCACTTATTATTTAAAGGGCCTCTGCTCAGTATGCTTTGCCCTTGTGCTGTCTCATACCTGTTTGGGAGAGCTTCTGTGTATTACCTGGTTGTCTGCTGTTCTCCTTGTTACTGATTCCAGCTCGTCTGACTACTGGCTTTGGCTCCTGACTCGGCTTGTCTGACTATTCGCTTTGGCTCTTGACTTGGCTCGTCTGCCTACCAGCTCTGGTTTTGATTCTTGGCTTGTTATTTGCTTTGTGGACTTTTTATTATTTTTTGCTATTAATAAAGGTGTGATTATTTTTGCACTTCTCGTCTCAGTCTGATTCCTGGCACCCTGACATTACGCAAGGGCCATGAATCCTGATGGTGATAATAATTCACCTTTACCTGCCATAATTTCCAGGATGGATGAACAGGATTACTGCTTGGATCAATTTGCACTAGCCCTGCAAACCCTGCAGACTCGCACTGCACATTTGGACCAAAGTGTCCAGCAAGTTATGGCTCCTCCTGTTTCTGCTGCTGCACCTAGTCCTACCAGGAGCATGTACAGTTCTGCACCTCTACCTCAGCGATATGGAGGCGATCCTAATCAGTGCAGAGGGTTTTTGAACCAGGTGGACATTTACTTTGAGATGTTACCTCAGGCGTTTCCCTCTGACAGAGCTAAGGTGGGATTTATCATCTCGTTACTCTCTGACACAACTCTTGTCTAGGTTAATCCCTTGTCGGAGACTAATATACCTGTGATTTCAAATTAGCCTGAATTTGTGGCCTCCTTTCAAAGGGTATTTGATGTTCCGGCTCGCTCCTCCTGTGTTGCTAAATAACTCATGTCCATTCAGCAAGGTACAAGATCTGTTGTTCAGTATACCATTGAGTTCCGTACACTTGCCGCAGAGGTAGGTTGGAATAATGAAGCCCTTGTTGCTGCCTTCTTTCATGGTCTCTCTGATGCGATTAAAGACAAAGTTGCTGTCAGAGATTTACCAGAAGATCTCGAGGCATGGAAGCCTCCTGTTCCGTTGTCTCTTACGTGTTCATTCCCACCGATGCCTCCCTCTCCTCCCATGCCTCCTGGTCCCGAGTCACCAGGTACTGCTGAGCCAATGCAGATGGGATTCACGTGTCTCTCCATGGCGGAGAGGGCCTTTAGGAGGAGGGAGGGGCTCTGCCTCTATTATGAGTTACAGGGCCACCTTTTGAAGTCTTGTCCTACATGGCCAGGAAATGCTCACACCTAAGGTCCTGTCGGGGGCAGACCTTGGGTGGTTTATCCTCGTCCCCGGAACCACTAAAGGAGAAACCTTTGGTCATGGTTGTCCTTTCCTGGGTGGACTCCTCCATAGTCACACAGGCTCTTGTTGACTCCGGTGCTGCGGGCTATTTAATTGACAGTGCTTTTGTATCAAAGCACTCCATTCCTGTTTTGCCTCGGTCTGTTCCGCTTGCTATTGAGGCCATTGATGGCAGGCCCCTTCAGCCCGCACTCGTTACTCACGAAACTGCTCTGTTATCCATGACTGTTGGGGTTCTCCTTTTTGAAAACCTCCAGTTCCAGGTGATAAACTCTCTGCATTTTCCGGTTGTTCTGGGTTATCCCTGGCTCCAAAAGCACAATCCCAGTCTCGACTGGTGCAGGTCCGAAATTTTGTCGTGGTCTCCGCAATGTATTTCCACTTCTCTTTGGAAACCAGTTAAAGTCTTGTGCACTTCTTCGGTATCTCAATTGCCAGAGGAGTACCGAGAGTTCCTAGATGTTTTTGACAAGGTGCGTGCCGGTACATTGCCTCCTCACCGGTCTTATGATTGTGCCATAGACCTGCAACCCGGAGCCATTCCTCTTCGGGGCCGGGTTTACTCTCTGTCTGTTGCGGAGAATTGTGCTATGGAGGAGTATGTTGAAGATGCTATGTCACGGGGGATCATCCACAAATCCTGCTCTCCTGCAGGGGCTGACTTTTTCTTTGTGAAGATAAAGGCTGGCGAGTTAAGACCATGCATCGATTATAGGGGTCTTAATCATCTTACCATTCAGAATGTTTACCCTATTCCTCTCATTATGGAACTCTTTGACCACCTCAAGGGAGCTATGGTCTTTACTAAACTTGATTTGAGAGGAGCATACAATCTCGTTAGGATCAAGAAGGGCCACGAATGGAAAACAGCATTTACCCCCAGTAGTGGGCATTATGAGTATCTTGTAATGCCCTTTGGCCTATGTAATGCTCCTGCTGTTTTCCAGGAATTTATTAATGATGCCCTATGAGATATGTTGCAACAGTGTGTTGTGGTGTACTTAGAGGACATCCTCATACACTCACCCACACTTGAGGCTCATCGTTCTGATGTTACACGGGTTCATCAGAGACTATGTGAGAATGGCCTGTTTTGTAAACTCGAGAAATGTGAGTTCCATCAGACTCAAGTAACCTTCCTAGGTTATGTTATCTCCGTTGCAGGATTCTCCATGGATCCTGACAAGTAATCTGCAGTTCTGTAGTGGCCTCGCCCAGGTGGTCTTCGGTCTATTCAACATTTTTTGGGGTTCGCCAATTACTATAGAAAGTTTATTAAAAACTTTTCTTCCTTGGTCAAACCTATCACAGACATGACCCGTAAAGAGAATGATCCACTATATTTGTCACCTACTGCCATTAAGTCTTAAGACTGCCTTTGCTGCCGCTCCAGTTCTGGCTCATCCTAACCCTGTCCTGCCTTTCATTCTTGAGGTCGATGCATTCCTTTTGTGCTCAAATGGGGATCCAGCTTTCCTTCTCCTCGGCATATCACCCTCAATCCAATGGGACTGCGGAACGGTCTAATAAAGCTCTGGATCAGTTCCTCCATTGCTATGCCTCAGATCACCACAATAATTGGTCTGAACTGTTACCTTGGGCAGAGTTTGCTCATAATAGTGCTATTAATGCTTCCACCAAGTTATCCCCATTCATGGCGAATTATGGGTTTCAACCATCTTTGTTGCCCGATTCATTCATGCCTCAGGGTATTCCGGCTTTGGAGGAGCATCTCCGGCAACTCTGTTCCACGTGGGTGCAGATTCAGGATTGCCTTCATCGTTCTATGAAGCACCAAACGTTCCAGGCCGATCATCTTCCTACCAGGTTGGTGAGAGTTTGGCTGTCCTCCCGCAACTTGAACCTTCGGGTGCCTTCCAATAAACTGACTCCCCGTTATGTTGGTCCTTTTCGAATACTCCGACAGGTCAATCCTGTGGCCTACGTTCTTGACCTTCCTCCTGCAATGCGCATCTCCAATGTTTTTCATGTCTCCCTCTTGAAACGATTGGTTTGTAAGTGGATTACCACTGTGTTGCCTCATCCCATCCTATCTTTGTTGACAACGATGAGAAGTATGAGGTCAGCAGCATTATTGACTCTCGTATGTCCAGGGGCCGTGTACAGTATTTGGTTCACTCGAGGGGCTATGGTCCGGAGGAGCGTTCATGGGTTCCCTCCTCTGATGTTCATGCTCCCGTCCTCCTCTGTGCCTTCCATGCCCGTTTCCCCAATAAGCCTTTTGTCCTCCCGCAGGTGTGGGGTCAATGAAGGGAGGGTACTGTCAGGGTTTTTTCCCTGCTTTGTTTGCCATGTGCTGCTGGCAGCCATTTTACTCACCTCTCTTGCTGACTCTGGTGCATACTGTGTGATGCTGCTCATTTCCTGCACTTCCTTTTATGGCCCGACTGGTGTACATCATCAGTGTGAGACAGGATGCAGTCTCAGAATTGTGATGTCATCACTTATTATTTAAAGGGCCTCTGTTCAGTATGCTTTGCCCTTGCGTTGTCTCAGACCTGTTTGTGAGAGCTCCTGTGTATTACCTGGTTGTCTGATGTTCCTCCTGGTTCCTGATCCCTGGCTTGTTCCTGACTCTGCTGTTCTCCTTGTTCCTGATTCCGGCTCATCTGACTACTCGCTTTGGCTCCTGACTCAGCTCGTCTGACTATTCGCTTTGGCTCCTGACCCGGCTCGTCTGACTACCAACTCTGGTTTTGATTCCTGACTTGTTATTTGTTTTGTGGACTTTTTATTATTTTTTGCTATTACTAAAGGTGTGATTATTTTTGTATTTCTCGTCTCAGTCTAATTCCTGGCATCCTGACATAGGGTGACTTTTTTAAAATTATTAATACATTTTGGCAGCCTCCAGAGGCTGCTACAGCAGAGTGCTATTGAGCATGGGCAATGTCATTAAAAGGAGCAAAGCATTAGCATTTGAGAGGATTTCTGAGTGTGCACTAAACCACTATGCACAGTGTGAGACAGACTTGGCACTTCAGTTTGTACAGTGTGTGCCAGAGTCAGGCGGCAGATCACTTTTATTTGCGATGTAGGTAGGACTTACTAAGTAAATGTTTTTTATTTATTTGTGCAATTTCAGATTGTAACTTCAGTATGGTAGTTGTGTGGTGGGGCCAGGGGTCTATAAAAACATTTTTTTAGCAATATGCAGCAGTGTATTTATGACAAATTCTATATTTAAAAACATGCAGAAATGTTTCCTCTTCAATACACAAATGGTAGGTGCCCTTTTGGAAGATATGATTTTTTATATATATATATATATATATATATATATATATATATATATATATATATATATAAACTGGAATGTAATTTAAAAAGAAATGATATATATATATATATATATATATATAATTTCTTTTTAAATTACATTCCAGTTTACTACCCCTTTATGCAAGGACTTTCCAGATGCCAGGAGGCATTTTATCTAAGATTTTTAACACTGTTCAGTTTACACTACAGCCAATTTAATTTTGAAATACATACAAACAAGACTAAATCCTGCATTTAACCAGATTTAATGGTATGATACCTAGTGCCACAGCTTATGGTTCCACCAAGACCATATAGAGTACAGAATTTTTAAAATACATAAGTACAGCTGACAGATGTACTACCAGATTTGAAGTCGGTTGGGAAAAATGGGGGGGACCCCAAACATATGTCAACCTTTCAAAAATACTATTCTTCATCTCCCCTGTCTGACAGATCAATAATGTACAATTTTGAATTTTGAATCTTTTAATTTCTGCTATTTTTTATTTCATGCATGTCACACACTGTTAATTTAGGTATTTATAGATGGATACAGCACCTGTGGGTTTAATGCTCGTGAAGACCTAGGGACAAATGCCAAATACCCAAACAGCAATGATGAAAAATCGGTTCACAGCACTTATTAAAATGTTCACTTTATTGGAAACAGATGAACACAAATAAAAAGTGATGTTTCGGAGTTGCCTCCTTAATCATACCCACTGTTGATTTAGGGGATGGCAATGTGCAGAAATTTTACATCCTGTGAGTGTTTCTGTGGGTGTCTGTGTGTTTATGTCTTTGTGATTGTGTTGGTGTCTCTATGAGTGTGTATGTATTTTTTTCTCTGGATGTCTCTGTGAGGGTTTGTGTGTCTGTCTTTGTGCATTTTCTGTCGATGTCTCTGTGAGGGTGTGTGTGTATGTATGTCTTTGTGTGTTTTCTGTGGGTGTCTCTCTGTGTGTGTGTATGTCTTTGTGTGTTGTTTGTGGGTGTCTGTCAGTGTGTATGTCTTTGTGTGTTTTCTGAGGCTGTCTCTGTGGGTGTTTCATTGGGTGTATGTGCAAGTTTGTGTTTGTGTGTGTGTGCCCATTGTCTGTTCCTTTTTAGGAAATGTTGACCTTACTACTGATTGTTCACATCTTTCTACAGACTTTAAAACTAATGAGACCTTTCTGGAAGTCACAAATCCACCACTTAAACTTTAAATTATTGTTTAGGCAGTTCAGGGCCCTTCCTTTCAGCCACTGCATGCTGTTATCATCATATAGTTGGTATCTTCCTTGACAAAAAGATAAGCAGAATTCCATATTTTGTCTTGTAAATCTTATTTTTTTGACAAAACTTTAGTCTACCTCATTACTTGTCAGGTCAATATAAACACGTGCTGAGTGTCTGTGTGGGTGTCTGTGTCTGAGATTGTTTGTGTGTTTCTTTGCGTGTCTGCTAGAGTGTCTATATGTGAATCCTTATGTGTGAGTGTGTGTTTCAGTGTATGAGTTTGTCTGTTTGTTTCTGTGTTTGTGTGTTACTACCTTTACAAAATTTAAAAGTTTGACTACACTTAAGAATAAAGTGCATATATATATTTTTTAGTCACTGGGTCAAACATTGCAAATGTCAAAGGGGGGGGGGGGGGTCTGATCAATGGTTAAGTAAGGGGCCCCAAAATTTCTAGTGGTGGCTGTGCATGCGTTCTATCAGACAATTCTGCTACAAAACCTCTGACATCTTTATTTGTCTTTCCTTTGACTCTTCAACATACTATACCGACCTTATCTTTTACTGCTTTTGCAATTGTTTAGCTATCTTTTTCTCTTTGTAAACACAGCTTTATATTCGGCTGTCTTAGTCAACTCTCAAAGTTCTCAAATACCTTCTCCCCAAAACATTCACTAAAGCAACCATCTCAGACTGTTTAGCTCTTCTTCTCCGCCATCCATCCCTCTAATGTGTCCACTCTCAGCTCATTTTCTGCACATCCCTTTATTGTTTCCACCATTTCATAGCAATACTTTCCACTCTTCACTATAAGATATCTGATTCATGGCACATTGGAAATTCTGTAATCACCAGTGTTTGCAGATGCCATGGGAATGGCAAACTGTAGGGTGGGCATGTGTGTCACCAAGAACATGTGTGTTACCAAGAACATGTGTGTTACCAAGAACATGTGTGTCTCTCTCTAAACTTTATATTTTGACAGCTTACTGGTAAGTAATGCCCAGTATTGCTCTGGGACACCGCTCATGACATGTAAGAATAGTGCAAGTGTCTCTAGATACTTTGTTGTTCTTACAGCTGCCTTATGTTAATTTGTGGCTATTTCCTGCCTGTCAGGTGTTTGTCTGACTTGCTTTTTGAGTCCTACTGTACATTACCTGAATACTGTGCAGGACCATTAAATGCATTAGTGTATCATTGCATAATCCACAAATTCACAAGTAAAAGACAATGCAATGGAACTTAATCTGAGTTTCAAATTGTCAGTAGATTTTCCCGGCCCACTGTATCATGTAACAGCCATTAGCGAATAAAAGACTCATATACATACACATACACACTGTAGTAGTAGGTGCTTCAGGAAGTGTGCATAGAAAAATAATGTGTATAAGTCAAAGAGAAACCCAAAATCTGTATATGTAATCCAAGGTATAAGATCCTTCTTAATTTAATGTGTGCTGTGGCGTGTAATGCAAACAAAGCAACAAGTGCAGCAATATCGGATATCCACGAGCAGATAAGCAGCAAGAAAAACACCAATCAGCACATTAACATTGCAAACTTCACTCACCACAAGAGGGTACGTGCGGGGTTTCCAATCAGTGTTGGTACATATGCCCGTCTCACTGGCTCCATCAGGAGAGCTGCCACTCTGGGGAAAGAAAACTGCCTGGGACGAAGCAGAGGAAACACCACCCGCCTCAACTTATCCCGGCTACGATCCTCGCGGCTAGTGAAAAACACTCCTCCCCTCTCCTACGTCCCTTGGTGAGACTTACAATGCTGGGTATTGGTTGAGAATGCTGCTCAGTAAACACGCCCAGCACACATGCTCCTGAACAGTCCAATGGCAACAGAGCGTCAGCTGGAAAACTGGAAAGGCAAATTTTTTCAAAAGAAGACGGCTCCAGCTGAGATTAAAACGAAAGTCCTTTATTGAGAAGTTTTAAAACATGTGAAACACAGCAAGCGGGTGAAAGGTGCTGAGGGCGCAGCACTGTCTGGCTTACATGTTTCGGAAATGATCCGTAGTCATAGCCTACAGTGCTGTGCCCCACACCTGTTTAAAAAGAGAATAAAACAAATGTGATTTGCTATTGCGAAAACCCGCCCTCAAACCTAACCTAACACACCTGATTTCTAATTACTCCCTATGCAGTAATACTGATTATGCAAAGAGAAGAAAAGTTAACAGTATATACATAAGTACTACATCTCGGTAAAAGAGCACTATACAAAAATGCAGAATAGAGATCTATACAAGGACAGCAAAATGAAATAAAGAAAATATGAAGAAAATATGAATTTGGGAATTACATTAATAAATACACACATGATTAATGCTAGTAAACAGAAAACTTATATGTATTAGATATAAATATATATATACATAAAAGTGCTCCCAACAATACTGATAATACCATACAATATTGGGAATGCTAATGCATAGTTAAATCTGTAAACATACTGACTCTCTACTGTGTATTAAACCCTTTATAATAGGTTGTCTGTGAGCTATACAGTATTAAGATGATATAGCATCAAATCATAATAAATGTGTTTCCATTTCACTGAACACAAGTATTCATGTTATAATAATTAATCACAGGCAAAAAACAATAGGCCATAGGTCAAGGGGCCCAAATATATATCTTAATTTAATACAAAGGGAAGTATTAAAAATGAACTGAATATAACACTACAAGGGAATGAAGTGGTGTGGTCAATCCAAGGCTGTGAAGATGTATAATAATTATAACTATTTGGCGTGTATACATAATAAGTACATAAGTACATAATTATTAGAAGGTATATAGGGAGATACCTTATAATACTATATATTGTATAGTATGATAGTGGAAGACGAAAGAGGTGGGGAGGGATGGGATTAAGTCATATAGAGACATTATTCCCAAAGATTTAGGATATCATACCTGGAGTTTAACCCATCAGGCACCCTCGTGCCCATGGTAAAAATCCAATAGGCTTCCCGTCTAGCGAGAAGTGTGTCAATATCACCTCCCCTGATGGGTCTACTCACTTTTTCAATACCACACCAAGTGAAGCCCTGTAAATTATTATCATGGAAAACCCCAAAATGTTGGACAATAGGTGTTGAGGACCTCTTAGTATTGAACGAGGAAAGATGTTCTCTAATCCTAGTATTAAGGTCACGTGAGGTGAGTCCTATATACTGGATTTTACACAGGGTGCATTCGATTAGATAAACCACTGACTCAGTCTTGCAATTCATGCAAGCTCCAATTTGATATAGTTTGTTGGTTTTTTTCACTCTTGAACTCTTTGGTGATGTTGACATATTCACAGGGCTTACACTTTCTGTGTCCACATTTGTACATACCCATGTGTTTTAACCAGGAACCCTGTATGGGTTTGTCAGATTTCAGTAGTGTTGGCGAGAGGATAGAGCCTAAAGTGGGACTTTTCCTGTATGAGCATCTTAGTCCTGTTTTCACAG
The DNA here is from genome assembly GCF_027579735.1 of Bombina bombina. Lineage (NCBI taxonomy): Eukaryota > Metazoa > Chordata > Amphibia > Anura > Bombinatoridae > Bombina > Bombina bombina. The sequence continues at coordinate 1,016,785,170 of NC_069499.1, read as the reverse complement.
TATCCACTAGTTTATCCTCTGCCAGCAGCACTGGAAAATGTTTGCGTATAATGTCGCATACCTGGGAATATTGTACACTGTGTGTAGTTACAAATGTGACTTGCTGTTCCTTAGGTCTTCTGCTCTGCTGGCTGCCCAAAAGTTTCTCCCTAGGGATAGTATGAACTTGCTCCCTGGCCCTTCTTATTATCTTAGGGGGATAGTCTCTATCCTTAAGTCTCTTCTCAAGAATCCTAGATTCAGTTACAAAATCTGCATGTACTGTGCAATTTCTCTTAAGCCTGGTATATTCACCTTTTGCTACCGCAAAGGGAACATGCTTAGGATGGCAACTGGTACCCAAAAGTAGAGAATTCCCCGAGATGGGCTTCCTGTAAATTGTGGATTTTATGGTGCCCTCTCTGGTCCCCTCCAATGTGAGATCAAGGTAATTGATATACCTATCATTAGATTCAAAGGTAAATTTGAGCCCAATCTCGTTGTTATTGAGATAATCCAAGAACTGAGGGATACTGGCATGATCACCTGTCCACACAAATAGGAGGTCATCAATGTATCTCCTATAAAAGGAGATACAGTTTTTGAATGGGTTACTATCTCCAAAGATGTGGTAAAACTCCCACCATCCAAGAAACAAATTGGCAAAAGATGGAGCAAACTTTGCTCCCATGGCGGTACCACATCTTTGGAGATAGTAAACCTCCTCAAACTTAAAAAAATTGTGTGTGAGTAAAAAAGTGGTGACTCTCAAAATAAACTCAATAGAGGTATCACTATACTCAGTACCTTGTTCAAGAAAAAAGGCAATGGCTTCAACTCCCACTTGGTGTGGGATACTCGAGTATAATGAAACAGCATCCACTGTAAGCCATTTGGACTGCTCAGTCCATTCCATTTCCTCAGTCAAATTTAGAATATGTTTGGTATCTCTCACATAGGAATGTAATGACATCACAATGGGTTGGAGGATAGCATCCAACCATTCTGAGAGGTTCCCTAAAAGGGAATCAATCCCACTCACAATGGGTCTCCCCTGGACTTTGTCCAGGGATTTGTGGGTTTTAGGTAAATGATGGAATAACGGGGTCTTGGGACAATCTACTAGCAAGAAGCCTACTGTGGCTTGGTCCAGGATACCCAGTTCCAAACCGTCATCCAAAAGTTGTTTAAGTTCTACCTGAAACATTGTAGTGGGATCTCTGCTTAGAACAGTATAATCTGTATCATTTTGTAATTGTCTTAAGCCTTCCTGGATATATTGTACCCTATCCATAACCACGACCATTCCACCTTTATCTGAGTTTTTAATGACAAGAGATCTGTTGTCTCTCAGTAATACCATAGCTTCCTTTTCAGAAAGAGATAGATTGAATTTATGTTTAGGTTGATTATTCTTGAGAGCCAGCAGATCCTTCTCCACTCTGTTATAGAAGGTTTCTATGACATTACCATGGCTATGGATTGGGTAAAATTTAGATTTCTTTCTGAAACAAGGACCCCTGTTGACAACACCTGTGGCTCCCGATGCTTCCAGTTGTAATTGTTGGAGCATGACCACATCACATGTATGATTAAAATCTTGAGCCTCAATACTGATGTTATCAAACTGGGTCATTGTTTGTTCATTATTACCTTCATAAGAAAAATGTTTCTTGAGAGTTAGATTGCGTATAAGTTTGTTGACGTCCAGAATTGTTCTGAAAAGATCAAAATCGTTAGTTGGTGCAAAATTAAGGCCACGATTCAACACTCGATACTGTGCCTCACTAAGATGTTGTATTGACAAATTCACCACATTGCCCACTACTCTAGAATCTTTTACTTGTATCTGGTTTGTGGCCTGGGCTCCCTGAGTTGATACCTGTCCTGACCCTGGTTGTAATGTGTACTGGGGTGTGTAGTTCGTCTCCCCCCCCCCTGTGGGTGCATCCCGTTCCTGGGGAAAAACCTAAATAAGGGTAAAAGGGTCAACCTTATTTTGTATGTGAGTTACAGGGGCCGATTCCAGGTAAGCACTTTGTACAGAGCTAGCTCCCAGTGTTACCATGCCATCTCTGTTAGTAAATGTAGAAATATCTGTATGCTGGGCTTGTATCGGTATGAATGTAGTATCCCTGACAGTAGTGGGGGTTGTTGTTGCTGGTATACTGAGTGGTTCTCCTTCACTAGACCCATCAGATTCACTCCCTGAAAAAGTGACATTTTTGGCTGTATTACCTTTGTCATTATTACGACTTCTATTTCTGTTCCTATTGCCCCTTCTCCTCCTGCCAAATCTGGGTTGATTAGCCCTAAAATTACCCCTGGAGGTCTTATTCCAAATATACACAGAGTTACTGGAGTAATCAAATTTGTCCCTTATAAACTTAGTGTGTTTTGTTTCCATTATATTTGATCTACCTTTAGCAACTAACTCTCTAAGGCCTAGATTTGGAGTTCGGCGGTAAAAGGGCTGTTAACGATCCGCGGGCTTTTTTCTGGCCGCACCATAAATTTAACTCTGGTATCGAGAGTTAAAACAAATGCTGCGTTAGGCTCCAAAAAAGGAGCGTAGAGCATTTTTACCGCAAATGCAACTCTCGATACCAGAGTTGCTTACGGACGGCCTCAAAAACGTGCTCGTGCACGATTCCCCCATAGGAAACAATGGGACTGTTTGAGCTGAAAAAAAACCTAACACCTGCAAAAAAGCAGCGTTCAGCTCCGAACGCAGCCCCATTGTTTCCTATGGGGAAACACTTCCTACGTCTGCACCTAACACCCTAACATGTACCCCGAGTCTAAACACCCCTACCCTTACACTTATTAACCCCTAATCTGCCGCCCCCGCTATCGCTGACCCCTGCATTACACTTTTAACCCCTAATCTGCCGCTCCGTAAAACGCCGCCACCTACGTTATCCCTATGTACCCCTAATCTGCTGCCCTAACATCGCCGACCCCTATGTTATATTTATTAACCCCTAATCTGCCCCCCACAACGTCGCCGACACCTACCTACACTTATTAACCCCTAATCTGCCGAGCGGACCTGAGCGCTACTATAATAAAGTTATTAACCCCTAATCCGCCTCACTAACCCTATCATAAATAGTATTAACCCCTAATCTGCCCTCCCTAACATCGCCGACACCTACCTTCAATTATTAACCCCTAATCTGCCGACCGGAGCTCACCGCTATTCTAATAAATGTATTAACCCCTAAAGCTAAGTCTAACCCTAACACTAACACCCCCCTAAGTTAAATATAATTTTTATCTAACGAAATTAATTAACTCTTATTAAATAACTTATTCCTATTTAAAGCTAAATACTTACCTGTTAAATAAATCCTAATATAGCTACAATATAAATTATAATTATATTATAGCTATTTTAGGATTAATATTTATTTTACAGGCAACTTTGTAATTATTTTAACCAGGTACAATAGCTATTAAATAGTTAAGAACTATTTAATAGTTACCTAGTTAAAATAATAACAAATTTACCTGTAAAATAAATCCTAACCTAAGTTATAATTAAACCTAACACTACCCTATCAATAAAATAATTAAATAAACTACCTACAATTACCTACAATTAACCTAACACTACACTATCAATAAATTAATTAAACACAATTCCTACAAATAAATACAATTAAATAAACTAGCTAAAGTACAAAAAATAAAAAATAACTAAGTTACAGAAAATAAAAAAATATTTACAAACATAAGAAAAATATTACAACAATTTTAAACTAATTACACCTACTCTAAGCCCCCTAATAAAATAACAAAGCCCCCCAAAATAAAAAATTCCCTACCCTATTCTAAATTAAAAAAGTTACAAGCTCTTTTACCTTACCAGCCCTGAACAGGGCCCTTTGCGGGGCATGCCCCAAGAATTTCAGCTCTTTTGCCTGTAAAAAAAAACATACAATACCCCCCCAACATTACAACCCACCACCCACATACCCCTAATCTAACCCAAACCCCCCTTAAATAAACCTAACACTAATCCCCTGAAGATCTTCCTACCTTGTCTTCACCATCCAGGTATCACCGATCCGTCCTGGCTCCAAGATCTTCATCCAACCCAAGCGGGGGTTGGCGATCCATAATCCGGTGCTCCAAAGTCTTCCTCCTATCCGGCAAGAAGAGGACATCCGGACCGGCAAACATCTTCTCCAAGCGGCATCTTCGATCTTCTTCCATCCGGTGCGGAGCGGGTCCATCTTGAAGCAGGCGACGCGGATCCATCCTCTTCTTCCGATGTCTCCCGACTAATGACGGTTCCTTTAAGGGACGTCATCCAAGATGGCGTCCCTCGAATTCCGATTGGCTGATAGGATTCTATCAGCCAATCGGAATTAAGGTAGGAATTTTCTGATTGGCTGATGGAATCAGCCAATCAGAATCAAGTTCAATCCGATTGGCTGATCCAATCAGCCAATCAGATTGAGCTTGCATTCTATTGGCTGATCGGAACAGCCAATAGAATGCGAGCTCAATCTGATTGGCTGATTGGATCAGCCAATCGGATTGAACTTGATTCTGATTGGCTGATTCCATCAGCCAATCAGAAAATTCCTACCTTAATTCCGATTGGCTGATAGAATCCTATCAGCCAATCGGAATTCGAGGGACGCCATCTTGGATGACGTCCCTTAAAGGAACCGTCATTAGTCGGGAGACATCGGAAGAAGAGGATGGATCCGCGTCGCCTGCTTCAAGATGGACCCGCTCCGCACCGGATGGAAGAAGATCGAAGATGCCGCTTGGAGAAGATGTTTGCCGGTCCGGATGTCCTCTTCTTGCCGGATAGGAGGAAGACTTTGGAGCACCAGATTATGGATCGCCAACCCCCGCTTGGGTTGGATGAAGATCTTGGAGCCAGGACGGATCGGTGATACCTGGATGGTGAAGACAAGGTAGGAAGATCTTCAGGGGATTAGTGTTAGGTTTATTTAAGGGGGGTTTGGGTTAGATTAGGGGTATGTGGGTGGTGGGTTGTAATGTTGGGGGGGGTATTGTATGTTTTTTTTTACAGGCAAAAGAGCTGAAATTCTTGGGGCATGCCCCGCAAAGGGCCCTGTTCAGGGCTGGTAAGGTAAAAGAGCTTGTAACTTTTTTAATTTAGAATAGGGTAGGGAATTTTTTATTTTGGGGGGCTTTGTTATTTTATTAGGGGGCTTAGAGTAGGTGTAATTAGTTTAAAATTGTTGTAATATTTTTCTTATGTTTGTAAATATTTTTTTATTTTCTGTAACTTAGTTATTTTTTATTTTTTGTACTTTAGCTAGTTTATTTAATTGTATTTATTTGTAGGAATTGTGTTTAATTAATTTATTGATAGTGTAGTGTTAGGTTAATTGTAGGTAATTGTAGGTAGTTTATTTAATTATTTTATTGATAGGGTAGTGTTAGGTTTAATTATAACTTAGGTTAGGATTTATTTTACAGGTAAATTTGTAATTATTTTAACTAGGTAACTATTAAATAGTTCTTAACTATTTAATAGCTATTGTACCTGGTTAAAATAATTACAAAGTTGCCTGTAAAATAAATATTAATCCTAAAATAGCTATAATATAATTATAATTTATATTGTAGCTATATTAGGATTTATTTTACAGGTAAGTATTTAGCTTTAAATAGGAATAAGTTATTTAATAAGAGTTAATTAATTTCGTTAGATAAAAATTATATTTAACTTAGGGGGGTGTTAGTGTTAGGGTTAGACTTAGCTTTAGGGGTTAATACATTTATTAGAATAGCGGTGAGCTCCGGTCGGCAGATTAGGGGTTAATAATTGAAGGTAGGTGTCGGCGATGTTAGGGAGGGCAGATTAGGGATTAATACTATTTATGATAGGGTTAGTGAGGCGGATTAGGGGTTAATACATTTATTATAGTAGCGCTCAGGTCCGCTCGGCAGATTAGGGGTTAATAAGTGTAGGCAGGTGTCGGCGACGTTGAGGGGGGCAGATTAGGGGTTAATAAATATAATATAGGGGTCGGCGATGTTAGGGGCAGCAGATTAGGGGTACATAGGGATAACGTAGGTGGCGGCGCTTTGCGGTCGGAAGATTAGGGGTTAATAATTGTAGGTAGCTGGCGGCGAAGTTGTGGGGGGCAGGTTAGGGGTTAATAAATATAATACAGGGGTCGGCGGGGTTAGGGGCAGCAGATTAGGGGTACATAAATATAACGTAGGTGGCGGTCGGCAGATTAGGGGTTAAAAATTTTAATCGAGTGGCGGCGGTGTGGGGGGACCTCGGTTTAGGGGTACATAGGAAGTTTATGGGTGTTAGTGTACTTTAGGGTACAGTAGTTAAGAGCTTTATGAACCGGCGTTAGCCAGAAAGCTCTTAACTCCTGCTATTTTCAGGCGGCTGGAGTTTTGTCGTTAGAGCTCTAACGCTCACTTCAGAAACGACTCTAAATACTGGCGTTAGAAAGATCCCATTGAAAAGATAGGATACGCAAATGGCGTAGGGGGATCTGCGGTATGGAAAAGTCGCGGCTGTAAAGTGAGCGTTAGACCCTTTAATCACTGACTCCAAATACCAGCGGGCGGCCAAAAACAGCGTTAGGAGCCTCTAACGCTGGTTTTGACGGCTACCGCCGAACTCCAAATCTAGGCCTAAGAGTTTTGTCAAATCTGGCAAAATCAGTGTTACTACTCCTCCTATTCATTTCAACTTGTAGATCATCTATATCTTTTCTAATAATCTCTAACAGTTTATTTTTATATTGTATGAGCAATTTCATAAGTCTCATTGAGCAGTCTGTGAGTACAGCATTCCAGGCTTCCACAAAGTCTTTATCCTGGGTATCAACCTCAAAAGTGGGAAACTTATATAGCCTCAAGCCTCTGGGTATCATGCTTAAACTCAGATACTTCTCCAGTGTCCATATATCCCACTGGGTTTTGGACTCCTTCAATAAAAGATTCTCCATTTGCTCAAATAGGGTGCCTAATGTGAGTACCCCCTTATCCTCTGAAAAGATAAGTTTACAGTCTGTAGAGATGGTAGTGCGTGCAGTGACTGACATTAAGGAGTAAAAATTTGGCTGTGTTTCCTCCATATCTGTGCTGGTTAGTAGGAGACTGAGATTAGCAATAAAACAGATAAGGGTGTTGGTATATCCAGTATATACCCAAATATAGTGTATAAGTCAAAGAGAAACCCAAAATCTGTATATGTAATCCAAGGTATAAGATCCTTCTTAATATAATGTGTGCTGTGGTGTGTAATGCAAACAAAGCAACAAGTGCAGCAATATCGGATATCCACGAGCAGATAAGCAGCAAGAAAAACACCAATCAGCACATTAACATTGCGAACTTCACTCACCACAAGAGGGTACGTGCGGGGTTTCCAATCAGTGTTGGTACATATGCCCGTCTCACTGGCTCCATCAGGAGAGCTGCCACTCTGGGGAAAGAAAACTGCCTGGGACGAAGCGGAGGAAACACCACCCGCCTCAACTTATCCCGGCTACGATCCTCGCGGCTAGTGAAAAACACTCCTCCCCTCTCCTACGTCCCTTGGTGAGACTTACAATGCTGGTTATTGGTTGAGAATGCTGCTCAGTAAACACGCCCAGCACACATGCTCCTGAACAGTCCAATAGCAACAGAGCGTCAACTGGAAAACTGGAAAGGCAAATTTTTTCAAAAGAAGACGGCTCCAGCTGAGATTAAAACGAAAGTCCTTTATTGAGAAGTTTTAAAACATGTGAAACACAGCAAGCGGGTGAAAGGTGCTGAGGGCGCAGCACTGTCTGGCTTACATGTTTCGGAAATGATCCGTAGTCATAGCCTACAGTGCTGTGCCCCACACCTGTTTAAAAAGAGAATAAAACAAATGTGATTTGCTATTGCGAAAACCCGCCCTCAAACCTAACCTAACACACCTGATTTCTAATTACTCCATATGCAGTAATACTGATTATGCAAAGAGAAGAAAAGTTAACACTATATACATAAGTACTACATCGCGGTAAAAGAGCACTATACAAAAATGCAGAATAGAGATCTATACAAGGACAGCAAAATGAAATTAAGAAAATATGAAGAAAATATGAATTTGGGAATTACATTAATAAATACACACATGATTAATGCTAGTAAACAGAAAACTTATATTAAATATATATATACATAAAAGTACAATACTGATAATACTATACAATATTGGGAATGCTAATGCATACTTAATACTGTATAGCTCACAGACAACCTATTATAAAGGGTTTAATACACAGTAGAGAGTCAGTATGTTTACAGATTTAACTATGCATTAGCATTCACAATATTGTATGGTATTATCAGTATTGTTGGGAGCACTTTTATGTATATATATATTTATATCTAATACATATAAGTTTTCTGTTTACTAGCATTAATCATGTGTGTATTTATTAATGTAATTCCCAAATTCATATTTTCTTCATATTTTCTTTATTTCATTTTGCTGTCCTTGTATAGATCTCTATTCTGCATTTTTGTATAGTGCTCTTTTACCGAGATGTAGTACTTATGTATATAGTGTTAACTTTTCTTCTCTTTGCATAATCAGTATTACTGCATAGGGAGTAATTAGAAATCAGGGGTGTTAGGTTAGGTTTGAGGGCGGGTTTTCGCAATAGCAAATCAAATTTGTTTTATTCTCTTTTTAAACAGGTGTGGGGCACAGCACTGTAGGCTATGACTACGGATCATTTCCGAAACACGTAAGCCAGACAGTGCTGCGCCCCGTTTTAATCTCAGCTGGAGCCGTCTTCTTTTGAAAAAATTTGTCTTTCCAGTTTTCCAGCTGACGCTCTGTTGCCATCTGACTGTTCAGGAGCATGTGTGCTGGGCGTGTTTACTGAGCAGCATTCTCAACCAATACCCAGCATTGTAAGTTTCACCAAGGGACGTAGGAGAGGGGAGGAGTGTTTTTCACTAGCCGCGAGGATCGTAGCCGGGATAAGTTGAGGCGGGTGGTGTTTCCTCCGCTTCGTCCCAGGCAGTTTTCTTTCCCCAGAGTGGCAGCTCTCCTGATGGAGCCAGTGAGACGGGCATATGTACCAACACTGATTGGAAACCCCGCACGTACCCTCTTGTGGTGAGTGAAGTTCGCAATGTTAATGTGCTGATTGGTGTTTTTCTTGCTGCTTATCTGCTCGTGGATATCCGATATTGCTGCACTTGTTGCTTTGTTTGCATTACACGCCACAGCACACATTATATTAAGAAGGATCTTATACCTTGGATTACATATACAGATTTTGGGTTTCTCTTTGACTTATACACTATATTTGGGTATATACTGGATATACCAACACCCTTATCTGTTTTATTGCTAATCTCAGTCTCCTACTAACCAGCACAGATATGGAGGAAACACAGCCAAATTTTTACTCCTTAATATCAGTCACTGCACGCACTACCATCTCTACAGACTGTAAACTTATCTTTTCAGAGGATAAGGGGGTACTCACATTAGGCACCCTATTTGAGCAAATGGAGAATCTTTTATTGAAGGAGTCCAAAACCCAGTGGGATATATGGACACTGGAGAAGTATCTGAGTTTAAGCATGATACCCAGAGGCTTGAGGCTATACAAGTTTCCCACTTTTGAGGTTGATACCCAGGATAAAGACTTTGTGGAAGCCTGGAATGCTGTACTCACAGACTGCTCAATGAGACTTATGAAATTGCTCATACAATATAAAAATAAACTGTTAGAGATTATTAGAAAAGATATAGATGATCTACAAGTTGAAATGAATAGGAGGAGGAGTAACACTGATTTTGCCAGATTTGACAAAACTCTTAGAGAGTTAGTTGCTAAAGGTAGATCAAATATAATGGAAACAAAACACACTAAGTTTATAAGGGACAAATTTGATTACTCCAGTAACTCTGTGTATATTTGGAATAAGACCTCCAGGGGTAATTTTAGGGCTAATCAACCCAGATTTGGCAGGAGGAGAAGGGGCAATAGGAACAGAAATAGAAGTCGTAATAATGACAAAGGTAATACAGCCAAAAATGTCACTTTTTCAGGGAGTGAATCTGATGGGTCTAGTGAAGGAGAACCACTCAGTATACCAGCAACAACAACCCCCACTACTGTCAGGGATACTACATTCATACCGATACAAGCCCCGCATACAGATATTTCTACATTTACTAACAGAGATGGCATGGTAACACTGGGAGCTAGCTCTGTACAAAGTGCTTACCTGGAATCGGCCCCTGTAACTCACATACAAAATAAGGTTGACCCTTTTACCCTTATTTAGGTTTTTCCCCAGGAACGGGATGCACCCACAGGGGGGGGGAGACGAACTACACACCCCAGTACACATTACAACCAGGGTCAGGACAGGTATCAACTCAGGGAGCCCAGGCCACAAACCAGATACAAGTAAAAGATTCTAGAGTAGTGGGCAATGTGGTGAATTTGTCAACACAACATCTTAGTGAGGCACAGTATCGAGTGTTGAATCGTGGCCTTAATTTTGCACCAACTAACGATTTTGATCTTTTCAGAACAATTCTGGACGTCAACAAACTTATACGCAATCTAACTCTCAAGAAACATTTTTCTTATGAAGGTAATAATGAACAAACAATGACCCAGTTTGATAACATCAGTATTGAGGCTCAAGATTTTAATCATACATGTGATGTGGTCATGCTCCAACAATTACAACTGGAAGCATCGGGAGCCACAGGTGTTGTCAACAGGGGTCCTTGTTTCAGAAAGAAATCTAAATTTTACCCAATCCATAGCCGTGGTAATGTCATAGAAACCTTCTATAACAGAGTGGAGAAGGATCTGCTGGCTCTCAAGAATAATCAACCTAAACATAAATTCAATCTATCTCTTTCTGAAAAGGAAGCTATGGTATTACTGAGAGACAACAGATCTCTTGTCATTAAAAACTCAGATAAAGGTGGAATGGTCGTGGTTATGGATAGGGTACAATATATCCAGGAAGGCTTAAGACAATTACAAAATGATACAGATTATACTGTTCTAAGCAGAGATCCCACTACAATGTTTCAGGTAGAACTTAAACAACTTTTGGATGGCGGTTTGGAACTGGGTATCCTGGACCAAGCCACAGTAGGCTTCTTGCTAGTAGATTGTCCCAAGACCCTGTTATTCCATCATTTACCTAAGACCCACAAATCCCTGGACAATGTCCAGGGGAGACCCATCGTGAGTGGTATTGATTCCCTTTTAGGGAACCTCTCAGAATGGTTGGATGCTATCCTCCAACCCATTGTGATGTCATTACATTCCTATGTGAGAGATACCAAACATATTCTAAATTTGACTGAGGAAATGGAATGGACTGAGCAGTCCAAATGGCTTACAGTGGATGCTGTTTAATTATACTCGAGTATCCCACACCAAGTGGGAGTTGAAGCCATTGCCTTTTTTCTTGAACAAGGTACTGAGTATAGTGATACCTCTATTGAGTTTATTTTGAGAGCCACCACTTTTTTACTCACACACAATTTTTTTAAGTTTGAGGAGGTTTACTATCTCCAAAGATGTGGTACCGCCATGGGAGCAAAGTTTGCTCCATCTTTTGCCAATTTGTTTCTTGGATGGTGGGAGTTTTACCACATCTTTGGAGATAGTAACCCATTCAAAAACTGTATCTCCTTTTATAGGAGATACATTGATGACCTCCTATTTGTGTGGACAGGTGATCATGCCAGTATCCCTCGGTTCTTGGATTACCTCAATAACAACGAGATTGGGCTCAAATTTACCTTTGAATCTAATGATAGGTATATCAATTACCTTGATTTCACATTGGAGGGGACCAGAGAGGGCACCATAAAATCCACAATTTACAGGAAGCCCATCTCGGGGAATTCTCTACTTTTGGGTACCAGTTGCCATCCTAAGTATGTTCCCTTTGCGGTAGCAAAAGGTGAATATACCAGGCTTAAGAGAAATTGCACAGTACATGCAGATTTTGTAACTGAATCTAGGATTCTTGAGAAGAGACTTAAGGATAGAGACTATCCCCCTAAGATAATAAGAAGGGCCAGGGAGCAAGTTCATACTATCCCTAGGGAGAAACTTTTGGGCAGCCAGCAGAGCAGAAGACCTAAGGAACAGCAAGTCACATTTGTAACTACACACAGTGTACAATATTCCCAGGTATGCGACATTATACGCAAACATTTTCCAGTGCTGCTGGCAGAGGATAAACTAGTGGGTACTGTGAAAACAGGACTAAGATGCTCATACAGGAAAAGTCCCACTTTAGGCTCTATCCTCTCGCCAACACTACTGAAATCTGACAAACCCATACAGGGTTCCTGGTTAAAACACATGGGTATGTACAAATGTGGACACAGAAAGTGTAAGCCCTGTGAATATGTCAACATCACCAAAGAGTTCAAGAGTGAAAAAACCAACAAACTATATCAAATTGGAGCTTGCATGAATTGCAAGACTGAGTCAGTGGTTTATTGAAACGAATGCACCCTGTGTAAAATCCAGTATATAGGACTCACCTCACGTGACCTTAATACTAGGATTAGAGAACATCTTTCCTCGTTCAATACTAAGAGGTCCTCAACACCTATTGTCCAACATTTTGGGGTTTTCCATGATAATAATTTACAGGGCTTCACTTGGTGTGGTATTGAAAAAGTGAGTAGACCCATCAGGGGAGGTGATATTGACACACTTCTCGCTAGACGGGAAGCCTATTGGATTTTTACCATGGGCACGAGGGTGCCTGATGGGTTAAACTCCAGGTATAATATCCTAAATCTTTGGGAATAATGTCTCTATATGACTTAATCCCATCCCTCCCCACCTCTTTCGTCTTCCACTATCATACTATACAATATATAGTATTATAAGGTATCTCCCTATATACCTTCTAATAATTATGTACTTATGTACTTATTATGTATACACGCCAAATAGTTATAATTATTATACATCTTCACAGCCTTGGATTGACCACACCACTTCATTCCCTTGTAGTGTTATATTCAGTTCATTTTTAATACTTCCCTTTGTATTAAATTAAGATATATATTTGGGCCCCTTGACCTATGGCCTATTGTTTTTTGCCTGTGATTAATTATTATAACATGAATACTTGTGTTCAGTGAAATGGGAATCACATTTATTATATTTGATGCTATATCATCTTAATACTGTATAGCTCACAGACAACCTATTATAAAGGGTTTAATACACAGTAGAGAATCAGTATGTTTACAGATTTAACTATGCATTAGCATTCCCAATATTGTATAGTATTATCAGTATTGTTGGGAGCACTTTTATGTATATATATATATTTATATCTAATACATATAAGTTTTCTGTTTACTAGCATTAATCATGTGTGTATTTATTAATGTAATTCCCAAATTCATATTTTCTTCATATTTTCTTTATTTCATTTTGCTGTCCTTGTATAGATCTCTATTCTGCATTTTTGTATAGTGCTCTTTTACCGAGATGTAGTACTTATGTATATAGTGTTAACTTTTCTTCTCTTTGCATAATCAGTATTACTGCATAGGGAGTAATTAGAAATCAGGTGTGTTAGGTTAGGTTTGAGGGCGGGTTTTCGCAATAGCAAATCACATTTGTTTTATTCTCTTTTTAGACAGGTGTGGGGCACAGCACTGTAGGCTATGACTACGGATCATTTCCGAAACATGTAAGCCAGACAGTGCTGCGCCCTCAGCACCTTTCACCCGCTTGCTGTGTTTCACATGTTTTAAAACTTCTCAATAAAGGACTTTCGTTTTAATCTCAGCTGGAGCCGTCTTCTTTTAGAAAAATAATGTACACAATTTGATATTAAAATTAAATTGGATTTGTTTTTTTAAATTGGATTTAAAAATTGTGTTTAATTTTGACTCGTGTCCCTTTAAGCCATTTCCATCCTCCATACTGTATATCTTTGGCTGCCGTAAATAGTGTGTCCCACTGGCTGTTGTCTGTATAGTGTGTCCTGCTGGTAGTTATACCTGTTTTCTCTGTATTACCTGTTAGCCTTTCAAGTCTCATTATTTGCTGTTCCTTGACATCAGGACTATATAGAAATAAATGATTTTATCACAGAGACTTCAGTTATCTAAATAAAAGCCTCCAACACTACTTTTCAACTAATCCTTATCCAACAACCTCTAGAATCCCAAACTGTTACACAACTTGTCCCTATTTTAAACAGGCAAACCCCATCCATGACATTTTTAACACTCTTGAACATTCTAGACACACTCAAACTGCTGAACACCAATGGAGTAAATGATACATTCATATATAATTTCTTTATTACATATTTACCTTCTGTATTACTCATAAGCCCTTAAAGGGACATGAAGCCCAAATGTTTTTCTTTAAAGGGATAGTATAGTCAAAATGAAACTTTCATGATTCAGATAGAGCAGACAATTTTAAGCAACTTTCTAATTTACTCCTATTATCAATTTTAATTTGTACTCTTGGTATCTTTATTTTAAAAAAACTAATGTAAGCTTAGAAGCTGGCACATTTTTGGTTCAGCACCTGGGTAGCGCTTGCTGATTGGTGTATAAATGTAGCCATCCAATCAGCAAGCACTACCCAGGTGCTGACCCAAAATGGGCAGTCTCCTAAGCTTACTTTCCAGCTTTTTAAAATAAAGAGAACGAATAAAAATTGATAACAGAAGTAAATTAGAAATTTGCTTAATATTTTTGACTATACTATCCATTTAATGATAAACAATTTTCCAATTTACTTCTATTATTTAATTTGCTTAATTCTCTTGTTATCCTTTGCTGAAATATTTATATAGGTAAGCTCTGTAGCAGCAAAGAACCTAAGTTCTAGCTGCTGATTGGTGGCTGCACAAATATACAGATTGCCATTGGCTCACCCATGTGTTCAGTTAGAAACCAGTAGTGCATTGCAGCTCTTTCAAAAAATTGTACCAAAAGAATGAAGCACATTTGATAATAAGTAAATTGGAAAGTTGTTTAAAATTGTATGTTCTACCTAAATCATGAAATAAATGTATTGGGTTTCATGTCCCTTTAACTTTATTTTCCTTTGGTTTACATTTTCGCTTTTTTTTTTTTTTGCTTCATACTTGGCATACTTGCTGCTATAGAGAAACCCCACCCTCTCTTAATAAGACTAACAATAGGAAAGCCATTACAGTCTGTCTATTTTGTAAAGCAGAAAGTACATTCTCTGTCTAGCCGTTAAGCAGAGGTGCGACAGGATGAGAGATCGGGTGTATTATGGCTACCTACAGTAGTTGACAGAGGTCTAACTGATGTGGATTGCTCCGCCTTTGAATGCCCAGTCTAGTCCCGCTAAGGGGGCTTGTTATACTGAGGAGGCATTTCATAGAATCTGGCCAGAATAGGGAGTTTAATAGGTCCTATGTTTAAGAATGACTGTGTGTGTTTAAGGGTAAAGTACAAAAACAGTTTTTAAGACTTTGTCCTTTTCTCTTATTGGGCAAAGTAAATTCAAAAGGACAGAAGAAGAAACTGTATAAAGTGACATTCCACCCAATTCCAATCAACTAGTGTTTGCCATGCTGTAATGAACGTTAGTGATGAACGCTAGTGATCTACGTTAGTGTGAGCGATATGGAAATATCGCCCCGTGCTAACTTGTGTGTATATTACAAGTTGAAAGTAAATGAGCACACAACATAAATACAGGTAGCCCTCAGTTTACACCGGGGTTAGGTTCCAGGAGGAATGGTTGTAAATCGAAACCGTTGTAAATTGAAACCCAGTTTATAATTTAAGTCAATGGGAAGTGAGGGAGTTAGGTTCCAGGCCCCTCTCAAAATTGTCATAAGTAACATCTAATAGATTATTTTTAAAGCTTTGCAATGAAGACTTTAAATGCTAAACAGCATTATAAACCTAATAATATAGATTGTATCATCATCAAACTAAGTTTAATGAACAAAAACATTTGCTAACAGCTCCTAATTAAATAATCACACAACAGATTGCATCATCATCAAATTAAGTTTAATGAACAAAAACGTTTTTTTACTTGCATTTTTCTGCAATCAGTTCTCTGCATTGTTAGCATGTTAGATAATATTGGGTCTGCACCTATTCTATGCATTTCAATCTGCAGTGATTAATAAGCAGTTAGGCACCCTCACCTGAATCTGCTGGAGAGGAAGATAATAGGGAAGTGCCTGCTAAATTTTGCTCAATAGATCTGGTCTGATCTGTGTACACAGATCAATTTAAGGCAGTTAAGTTGCATAACTTTGCTGCAAAATAAGCGGACAGCTCCACCTACTGGCTATTTTAATTAGTGCATTGCTTTCCAAAAGCTTTTCAATAGCAGTCACATGACTGAAAAAAAGGTTGTTATTCTGAAACAGCACAAATTGAACCGGCGTAAACCGAGGGCCACCTGTACATTAAAATAAAGTGTTACACAAATATATACATTATCTAACAAAAAATATTAATAAACATGTTATAAAGGTTCAAAGGTATATGGTATATGAAAAGGTGTTTGGATGGAAAGTAATATATATTTTTTTCCCATCTACACATCTCATACCTCTAACATGAATCCAAATATGACCATACTGTTATTCGTAATAACCCTTTTTTCAATCCAATTTTGTTCACATCACTACTGCCATAAGCACACACCTCTAACTGGAAAACAAATTATCATACACCATGGCCTGCTCTGTTGCTGTAACTTATCTGCTGACTGCTGGTGGAGGGTTATAAAAATAACCCTCCTACCCCAACCTCACAAAATTATAAAGTATCCCATTCACTATATGGCCAAACAAAAAATATTTCAAAATTCCTATTCCTTATGTTACTTGCCCTTGCAAATAATGTAGAGTCTAACCCTGGTCCCCCAACAAATTCCATTCCTAGCCTTCCAGCTAAAAAAGGCCTCTCCTTTGTGCACTGTAATATCTGCAGATTACTACCAAAAATTGATGCACTGCAAGCATGGTGTTTACAATACAAGCCAAAAATCATTGTGATCTCTGAATCGTGACTAACCGCAAAAATACCTGACTCTGCCATTGCTATATATGGGTATTCATGCCATATAAACTATAGAGCAAAGAGAGGAGGCTTCATTGTAATTTATGTTGACAATTCCACAAAGTACACCCCCTTACAAAAATATAGCTCTCCTGACACCTTTGATTTCCTTTCTGGCACAATTGCAGTAAATCAATAATTGTTGCAGGGATCTACCGCCCACCTAGCTCCCCTGTACATTCCCTTTCTGACATAGCACATCTCCTTAGTGAAACCATAGCTCAAAACCCAAAAAAGTGACATTTTGGTTTTTGGAGATTTTAATATTGATTGGCTGAATCCAAAAAATAATAGTTGTTGCTCGCTGTTTAAATCTTTGCAGCTAACGCAATTAATCTCCTCCCCAACTCGCATAAACATCAAAATCCATAATCACACCCTGCTCGACTGGATTCTCTCCACTTCTCCTGACCGGATTCAGGAGGCAGGTGTTCTCCCTAACAGTTTCAGTGACCACTGCTTAGTGTACTGCGTGCACAAAATAAAGGCAACTAAATCCTCTCCCAAGGTTAAAATCACCAGGTCCTTCAAAAAATTTAATCTTCAATCATTTCTAAATGACATCAAGAACCTCCCCTGGCACAGATTAAACCTAATCCCAGATCTAGACTCTGCAGTTGAATTCTTTCAGTCTGAACTCCTACAAGTTTGGAATTTACATGCCCTGCTGCGTAAGGTGAGAGTAAAAGGAGCACACTTGAATTGGATCACAGCTGACCTCATTCAAATGTACCAGTTTTGGGATTCATTGTGGTCAAATTTCAAGCATACAGGCTCTATGAATGATCACTGTGCATATAGACAATGGCGAAATATATACACTAAACAAACAAAATTGGCCAAGGCCAAATATTTTTGTGAAAATCTGAACAATAACATATCAAACCCTAGAAAGTTTTGGAAACTCATAAACAACTTACAAAATCCACCAATCCACTCCCTGCCCTCCACTGTCAATGTGGACAACCAAACCCTGCAACTCCCCTTAGAAGTAGCAAATGCCTTTAATAGTTATTTTGTTGGATGCTCCACCACCTTGAATGAAAAACTAATAAATGACACACATCCTGAAACTACAAATGTGGATCAGGCCCCGCTAAATCAGCAAAGACCCAATATAGAGAAGTTCAACTTTAGACCTGTACCCATCAATGTCATTAAGAAACACCTTAATAATCTAAAAATGAAAAACCAGTCTGGACCTGATCAAATCCCAGCAATGCTGTTAAAACTCAGTGCGCCAGCAATTGCTAAACCTGTCACAACCCTAATTAATGAATCCTTGGTGTCTGGATACATACCCAAACTTTGGAAAACTGCAAGAGTAGTGCCTATCCATAAAAGTGGGGCGTTTAACCTTGGTTTCTAATTATCGCCCTATATCATTGCTCCCAGTGTTGTCAAAAATCTTAGAAAAATGCATCCATATGCAACTATGTGAGTATTATCAATAATCTAACTACCTGACCGCTGATCAATCAGGTTTTCGCCCCAAATCACTCTAATACAACTGCCCTCCTAAAAGTTTGCAATGACATCCAAACTGGCATGGAACAAGGAGACCTAACTGGAGCTATTTTCCTTGATTTTGCAAAGGCCTTTGACACAGTAGACCACGATATACTACTGCTCAAACTAAAAAAACTCTGGTATTGCTGTTCGTCCGTTAACCTGGTTTTAATCGTATGTATCGGATCGATCACAATATGTCTCTGTTTCTGACAGCGACTCCCTCCCTCTCCCAGTCACGTGTGGTGTTCCCCAAGGTTCCATTCTCGGCCCCCTATTATTTACATTATTTATAAATGATCTGCCTAATTTCTGCAAATCCTCAACTGTACATATGTACGCAGATTACACAATAATCTATGCAAACAATTCCAATCTGCCGAGGTTTGAAGCAGTGCTCCAAGACCAGTTCACAGAGGTAGAAAAGTGGATCTCAAAAAACAAACTCTTCCTAAACACTGACAAAACTGTCACAATGATCTTTGGAACGGGACCTAAATTACACAAATTACTAAATTCCCATCTACGCATCAAAACAAAATCCAATTGCATGCTGACCGCAGTCCACTCTTTCAAATACTTGGGTATGTTATTAGACCTCAATCTATCTTTTGGCTTCCACATAGAAAAACTTGCATCTAAACTTTATCCAAAACCAGGTGCCCTGTACAGAAACAAATCCTGCCTCAGCCCTACAGTAAAGGAAAAGATTGTACAGCAAATGCGGATGTCTATCATGGATTACGGGGACGTAGTATATGCACCTGCACCACAAACTCACCTTAATAAACTTAATACATTGTATAACTCGTTCTGTCGCTTTGTGCTACAATTTAACTACAGGACCCACCATTGTGACATGCTAAAAGAACTAAACTAGCTGTCGCTGGAATCCAGACGCACCCTCCATCTTTCCTGCCTTGTCTTTAAGAGCCTTTCTGGGAATCTCCCACCCTACCTGAGCAGAATGCTCTCCCCGGCTATTCCCACCTCCTATAACCTCGGATCCAATACCAGCACATTATTTATTTTGCCTCAATACAAAAAGAAAGCAGCTTGATCCTCCTTTTCCTACAGAGCACCACAATTATGGAACGATCTCCCGCACACTTTCAAACCTTCCCCAAGCCTAATATCCTTTAAGAGATCCCTCTCTACATATCTCAAAACAGAATGCACCTGTCATGGTTGATTATATATTTCCTACCTGTTCTATGTTAAATTTTCACATATATTGTGTATTATTATTGTTTTTGTATTTTATTGTACCCTATTGTATCAATGCAATGTTTTGTGATCCCAGGACATACTTGAAAACGAGAGAAATCTCAATGTATCCTTCCTGGTAAAATATTTTATAAATAAATATATATATACATATGTATGTATATATATATATATATATATATATATAAAAAGAGTCAATATCGAAAGGAATTCAGCGCTACAAAATATATATATATATAGTGCTTTTTTGTAAAAGAAAAGGTGCCGGTACTCATTATTGATTATTATTATTGATTATTGATTGTTATTGATTATTATTGATTATTGATCGATATATTCTGCTCAGTAACTTTGAGAAAAGCAAAAGGACAATGTTATTTACAATGTCTGATGTATTTTGCAGCCCCTCTTGTGAAAACTAGAGTATTAACATGATGATTACAAATTTTACGTGTTATGAGTTGGCAGAGGTGGGGTACTCAGTACTGGTGAGTACCCCAAAAAAAAAAAAAAAAAAAAAATATATATATATATATATATATATATACACACATATACATATATGTATGTATGTATATATACCTATGTATATATGTGTATACTTGTGTATGTACGTATATATGAATATACATACATATATAAATACATATATACACATGTATACACATATGCATATATACTTTGGAACCCTTTCCACACAAATATCTGAAAACAAGAAACATCCACCTAGATTACGAGTTTTGCATTCATGTTTTAATGCTGAAAAAATGGCCATTCCTAGTTAAAACAGCAACGCAGCCATTACTAGTCTTGTCGGTATAGCTGTACCACAAGCCTTTTAGCCTGTAACGCAACGTCAGTCCTACACTCAAAAAATTATGTTTTTGTGTGGGATTTTCATAGCGCTGCCATTACAAGTTTTGCGGTGAGGCTAAAAAGCTTGCGCTACAGCCTATACCGACATGATCTGTTTCGCAATCTGAGAGCAGCAGTTATGAGTTTAACGCAACAAAACTGTTACACAAAACTCATAACTAAAGTGTTACAAAGTACACTAGCACCCATAAACTACCCTCCTGCATCGCAAAGACTATATTAAAGTTATTAACCCCTAATCTGCCACTCCTGACATCTCCGCCACTAATAAAATTTATTAACCCCTATTTCGCCACTCCCCAAAATCGTTGCCACTATAATAAAGATATTAACCCCTATTCCGCCACTCCCCGACATTGTCACCACTATAATAAAGATATTAAACCCTATTCGGCTGGTCCCCAACATCGCCGCCACTAAACAAAGTAATTAACCCCTAAACCTCTGGCCTCCCGCATCACTGCCACTAAATAAACCTATTAACCCCTAAACCGACAGCCCCCCACATCGCCAAAAACTAAATTAAACTATTAACCTCTAAACCTAACAACCCCCTAACTTTAAATTAAAATTACAAGATCCCTATCTTAAAATAGATAAAAACTTACCTGTGAAATTAAAAAACCTAAGTTTAAACTATATATTAAACTAACATTACTAATATACTAAAATTAAAATAACTATCAATTTAATAAATTAAATTACAAATTAAAAAAACCTAACCCTATTAAAAAAAATTAAATCTACAATTACCAAAAATAAAAAATACAAAATTACAAAAAATAAAAAGATACTAAAGTACAAAAAATAACAAACACTAAAGAAGAAAAAATAACAAACGAAAATGATCCAAAATAAAAACAATTACACCCAATCTAATAGCAGTATAAAAATAAAAAAGCCCCCCAAAATAAAAAAAAACCTAGCCTACAATAAACTACTAATAGCCCTTAAAAGGGTCTTTTGTAGGGCATTGCCCTAAAGAAATCCGCTCTTTTCCCTGTAAAAAAATACAAAGTAAAACCCACCACCCAACCAACCCCCAAAATAAAAAACCTAACTCTAAAAAAACCCTAAGCTACCCATTCCCCTGAAAAGGGCATTTGTATGGGCATTGCCCTTAAAAGGGCATTCAGCTCTTTTCATTGCCCTTAAAAGGGCATTTAGCTCTTTTAAGAAAGCCCAAAACCCTAATCTAAAAAAGAACCCATTAAAAAAACCTAACACTAACCCCCGACAATCCACTTACAGTTTTTGAAGTTCAGACATCCAGGCGGCAAAGTCTTCATCCAAGCAACGAGATCTTCATCCATCCAGGTGACGTCTTCTATCTTCATCCAGGCGGCATCTTCTATTTGCAGCACGGAGCGGCTCCATTCTGAAGACATCTGGCGCGGAGCATCCCCTTCATACGGTCGCCGCCGTATACTGAATCTTCAATGCAAGGGAGCCTTTTCAAAATGGCGTCTCTTTCATTCCTATTGGCTGATTTGATTTTGGAAATTCAAATCAGCCAATAGGATGGGAGCTACTGAAATTCTATTGGCTGTTCAAATATGTTCAAAGTTTCTGTTCAGGCTGAATTGGATCCTCCTAAACAAGATAAAACACTGGGAATAGAAACATAGTTACAAATATTAAGTAATTAGTGGCAGCTAACAGTTACACTGTTACAACAGTTTTATTTTTTTATAATTGACCTTACCTCGTCAACACTGCTATAAAAGGCAGCGTCACAGACCACTCCCTGCTATGACATTGTTATTCTACCAGTCTATTAGTGCCTTTGGCCTTGCCTGAGTTCCAATTTGGTTTTTTTACCTCTGGTTCCTGAATTTGTTATGCCTCCTTACTACTCTCTTGGATTTCCCTTTTGTTTGATGAAAGATCAGACTTCTATTCTGGTATGCCGAACTTGGCCTTGTCTACTCTAATAGATTCTCCCTGTATTTGGTGACTTATCAGACTGCTCTCAGATATTTGACTCTCGGCATGTCTGCCAAGCACTAGTATCCTGTTTCAGTGCCAAGCTCTGCAGGGAGTGTCTTCCAAGTGACAGTCTCTAACTACTGCACTCAAGCTCTGCAGAGGGTATCTGCCAAGTGTCAGTCTCCAGCTATTGCACCCAAGCCAGATTTTGTCTGTCAAGTTCCTGTTTTCAGTTCCTGTACCCAAGATCTGCAGAGGGTGTCTGTCAAGTCCCTGTATCCAGTTCCTGTACACTAGCTCTACAGAGGGTATTTGCCAAGTGCCAGTCTCCAGTTCCTGCTTCCAAGTTCTGCAGAGGGTATCTGCCACATACCGGTATCCAGCTATCAAACTCTGCAGTGGGAGTCCACTTAGCTTCTGTATCCTGTTCTAGTCTTCAACCTAAAGTGGACACTCCAGTCTTGGTCTAAGAGTCTGCATTTCTGTTCCTGACCAGATCATGGACAGCCAGGTTGTGGTTAAAATCAGCCATGTGGTGCACCCGCTGAAAAGGTCCTAGTGAGAACACTGGTATATATATTTATATGTGTATACATGTATGTATATGTGCACATACATATTTACATGGTTCTGCAGAGGGTAAAAACACATGTATACACATATAGATAGATAGATAGATATGCACACACACATATATATAGCTTAGGTTTCTTAGATAGTTTTTTGTTATTGTGTGGGTTTGGGAGGGGGTGGGGAGTTGTAATGTTAGTGGGTCTTTGTAAAAAATTTTCCACTAAAGGAGCTTCTATCTTTAGAGCAATGTCCTATAAAAGGCCCTTTTAAGGGTTATTGCTAGTTTATTCTAGATTAGATTTATTAGTGTTTTTTATGGGTACAGAATAGGAATATTTTTTTTATTTTTGATAATTTGTTTGTTATTTTGTGTAATGTATATTTTTAGTTTTTTTTTTTTTTTTTTGCAAAAGAGCTGTTTAACTTAGGGCAATGCCCTACAAAAGGCCCTTTTAAGGGCCCCCCAAAAAGGCCCTTGGTAGTTTGGGGGTGGGGGTTTGTATAGTGTTAGGGGGTGTTTGTATTTTTTTTGGAGCAAAACAGCTGTTTAACTCAGGGCAATGCCCTACTAAAGGCCCTTATAAGGGCCCTTGGTAGTTTATTCTAGATTAGGCTTTTTTTATTTTGGGGTGGGTTTTTTTTTTAAAAAAAAGGTTATTAGAATAGGAATAATCTTTATTTTTTTGGTTAATTTCATTTAGTTTTTTTTGTAATGGTAGTTTTTTTATTTTTTGTAATGGTAGTTTTTTATTTTTTGTAATGTTAGGTTTTAGTGTAAGGCAGGTTAGGTTTTATTTCACAGGTAAGTTTGTATTTATTTTATCTAGGTAGTTATTAAATAGTTAATAACTATTTACTAAGTAGTCTACCTAGTTAAAATAAATACATTACCTGTAGAAAATAAATAAATCCTAAGCTAGCTATAATGTAACTATAAGTTGTAGCTAGCTTAGGTTTTATTTTAAAGGTAAGTATGTATTTAGTTTTAAATAGGTATTATTTAGTTAATTGTAACTTTAATTTAGATTTAATTTCATTATGCTAAAGTTAGGGGGTGTTAGGGTTAGGTTTAGGGTTACGTTAGGGTTAGGGTTAGGTTTAGGGGTTAATATAGTTTAATTTAGGTTGTTTTGATGTGGGGGGCTGGCTGTTTAGGGGTTAATAGGTTTATTTAGTGGTAGTGTTGTGGGAGGCCAGAGGTTTAGGGGTTAATAACTTTATTTAGTTGCAGCGATGTTGGGGAGCGGCGGAATAGGGGTTAATAACTTTAAAATCTTCATATCGCACGCGCAAGCCTGACTTTTCAAAACTTGTAATGGCAGCACTATAGGGGGTTAAATAAATCCACTTTTGTTGCGTTCTTTACTTTCCCTATGTTTTATATGTGTATATATATCTGTCAATACATATATAAACATATAAATACATTAATATATGTACACATATACAGTATATACTATATATATATATATATATATATATACACTGTGTGCAGAATTATTAGGCAAATTAGTATTTTGACCACATCATCCTCTTTATGCATGTTGTCTTACTCCAAGCTGTATAGGCTCGAAAGCCTACTACCAATTAAGCATATTAGGTGATGTGCATCTCTGTAATGAGAAGGGGTGTGGTCTAATGACATCAACACCCTATATCAGGTGTGCATAATTATTAGGCAACTTCCTTTCCTTTGGCAAAATGGGTCAAAAGAAGGACTTGACAGGCTCAGAAAAGTCAAAAATAGGGAGATATCTTGCAGAGGGATGCAGCACTCTTAAAATTGCAAAGCTTCTGAAGCGTGATCATCGAACAATCAAGCGTTTCATTCAAAATAGTCAACAGGGTCGCAAGAAGCGTGTGGAAAAACCAAGGCGCAAAATAACTGCCCATGAACTGAGAAAAGTCAAGCGTGCAGCTGCCAAGATGCCACTTGCCACCAGTTTGGCCATATTTCAGAGCTGCAACATCACTGGAGTGCCCAAAAGCACAAGGTGTGCAATACTCAGAGACATGGCCAAGGTAAGAAAGGCTGAAAGACGACCACCACTGAACAAGACACACAAGCTGAAACGTCAAGACTGGGCCAAGAAATATCTCAAGACTGATTTTTCTAAGGTTTTATGGACTGATGAAATGAGAGTGAGTCTTGATGGGCCAGATGGATGGGCCCGTGGCTGGATTGGTAAAGGGCAGAGAGCTCCAGTCTGACTCAGACGCCAGCAAGGTGGAGGTGGAGTACTGGTTTGGGCTGGTATCATCAAAGATGAGCTTGTGGGGCCTTTTCAGGTTGAGGATGGAGTCAAGCTCAACTCCCAGTCCTACTGCCAGTTTCTGGAAGACACCTTCTTCAAGCAGTGGTACAGGAAGAAGTCTGCATCCTTCAAGAAAAACATGATTTTCATGCAGGACAATGCTCCATCACACGCGTCCAAGTACTCCACAGCGTGGCTGGCAAGAAAAGGTATAAAAGAAGAAAATCTAATGACATGGCCTCCTTGTTCACCTGATCTGAACCCCATTGAGAACCTGTGGTCTATCATCAAATGTGAGATTTACAAGGAGGGAAAACAGTACACCTCTCTGAACAGTGTCTGGGAGGCTGTGGTTGCTGCTGCACGCAATGTTGATGGTGAACAGATCAAAACACTGACAGAATCCATGGATGGCAGGCTTTTGAGTGTCCTTGCAAAGAAAGGTGGCTATATTGGTCACTGATTTGTTTTTGTTTTGTTTTTGAATGTCAGAAATGTATATTTGTGAATGTTGAGATGTTATATTGGTTTCACTGGTAAAAATAAATAATTGAAATGGGTATATATTTGTTTTTTGTTAAGTTGCCTAATAATTATGCACAGTAATAGTCACCTGCACACACAGATATCCCCCTAAAATAGCTATAACTAAAAACAAACTAAAAACTACTTCCAAAACTATTCAGCTTTGATATTAATGAGTTTTTTGGGTTCATTGAGAACATGGTTGTTGTTCAATAATAAAATTAATCCTCAAAAATACAACTTGCCTAATAATTCTGCACTCCCTGTATATGCTGTATATGATTACGCCTTGAGTGGCGAAACATGTCAGCAGCAGCCATTGTTTGTCAAGTAATACTTGTGATTTTCCATTGATCATGTACAACATGGATTTTTAAACTAATAAATCGAGGTTGGAATTGGAGATACCTGCTTGCACTCGTTTTTCTTCCTATATATATATACATACATATATATATATATATATATATATATATATATATATATATATATATATATATATATAGTTGTACTCATAAGTTTACATACCCTGGCAGAATTTATGATTTCTTGGCCATTTTTCAGAGAATATGAATGATAACAAAAAAAAATTTCACTCATGGTTAGTGTTTTGCTGAAGCCATTTATTATCAGTCAACTGTGTTTACTCTTTTTAAATCATAAAGACAACAGAAACTAACCAAATGACCCTGATCAAAAGTTTACATACCCTGGGGATTTTTGCCTGATAACATGCACACAAGTTGACACAAAGGGGTTTGAATGGCTATTAAAGGTAACCATCCTCACCTGTGATCTGTTTGCTTGTAATTAGTGTGTTTGTCTAAAAGGTCAATGAGTTTCTGGACTCCTGACAGACCCTTGCATCTTTCATCCAGTGCTGCACTGACTTTTCTGGATTCTGAGTCATGGGGAAAGCAAAAGAATTGGATCTGCGGGAAAAAGGTAGTTGAACTGTATAAAACAGGAAAGGGATATAAAAAGATATCCAAGGAATTGAGAATGCCAATCAGCAGTTCAAACTCTAATCAAGAAGTTGAAAATGAGGGGTTCTATTGAAACCAAACCACGGTCAGGTAGACCAACTAAAATTTCATCCACAACTGCCAGAAAAATTGTTCGGGATGCAAAGAAAAACCCACAAATAACTTCAAGTGAAATACAGGACTCTCTGAAAACATGTTGTGTGGCTGTTGCAAGATGCACAATAAGGAGGCACTTGAAGAAAGCTGGGCTGCATGGTCAAGTAGCCAGAAGAAAGCCATTACTATACGCAAATGCCACAAAGTATCCCACTTACAATAAGCCAAACAGCACAGAGACAAGCCTCAAACCTTCTGACACAAAGTCATTTGGCATGATGAGACCAAAATTGAGCTTTTTGGCCACAACTATAAACGCTACATTTGGAGAGGAGTCAATAAGGCCTATGATGAAAGGTACATCATTCCTACTGTGAAACACGGAGGAGAATCGCTGATGTTTTGGGGATGTGTGAGCTACAAAGGCACAGGAAATTTAGTCAGAATTGATGGCAAGATGAATGGAGTGGCCATCTTAGTATCCTGACCTCAATATCATTGAGCCACTCTGGGGAGATCTCAAATGTGCAGTTTATGCAAAACAGCCCAAGAATTTACAGGAACTGGAGGCTTTTTGCTAGGAAGAATGGGCAGATTTACCATCTGAGAAGATTAAGAGCCTCATCCACAAATACCACAAAAGACTTCAAGCTGTCATTGATGTTAAAGGGGGCAATACACGGTATTAAGAACTGGGGTATTTACAGTTTTGATCAGGGTTATTTGGGTAATTTCTGTTGTCATTATGATTTCAAATGAGTAAATACAGTTGATTGATAATAAATGGCTTCAGCCAAAAAATAACCATGAGTGAAAGAAATGTTTTTGTGTTATCATTCATATTCTCTGAAAAAAGGCCAAGAAATAATAAATTCTGCCAGGGTATGTAAACTTTTGAGCACAACTGTATATATACATCTTTAGCAATATATCTGTACGTATCTCTATGTAAGATCTCCTATCTTTGAGACCTTATAAGTTTTTTGTGCAATATTTTTTTTAAAATATTTTTTTAGCAGACATTGTTAATATGAGTGTAACAGTACTTTGTAACATATTTTTGCAGTGTTTTGTGAAACATTTTTTGTTGCAGAAAACTCTTACCTTCAGCTCTTCGAGTGCGGAAAGGATTAATGCGTAAAAGTCAATCGCAATTTTTCAAGACTTGTAATATGCGCTATGGAAAATTGCTTGCGAAAAGACCATATTGCGCGTGGGAAAGAGGCCACACGACTTGCAATCTTGCCCTAAATGAAATAGGAGTCTGGAATAAAAACTTCTACTTCAATCTATCCTAGGAACAGGGATATTTACTCCCATGATCTCCAGATCCTGCAGACACTGAAGGGAGGCTTCCTGAACAAGTGATCTTTTTGATGCATGAGGCCAAAAGAACCTCTTAAGGTGGCCCTGAACAAAACTTGTCCCGTACTCCTGAGAACTGATTTCCAGAACACAGGGATACCGAATAGACCAGGCTTTTTAAAAAGCTGAACCTGTACACATGCAGTTTTAGTATTGGAGGTAAACCCTTTTCTTAACATTAACATATTCCAAACCTTATCCTCAGCAGCACTCTGATCCCGAATTGCTAAGGTTAGCAAACTTCCTTAAGAACAGAACCAGCAGTGTTCACCCTAACTAAAGGAAGACAAATTACCCTCAGAAGGTGAAGAATTGAAGATATCTAAACTGGCTAATAGCCACAGAAAGTCAGAACTAGATATGTGCATGGCGAAAAAATTAGTTTCGGTTCGGTTCAGATCGATTCAGAATTTTTCAAATTTCGGTTCGAATCGATTAGAATTCGGAAAATTTTGAATCGATTCGGTTCGGATTTGTTTCGGATAAATTCGGATTCGAAGAAATTCGGCTGGATTCGGTTCGGTTTGGAAATTTGGAATTTCGGTAAGTGTTAGGTGGGATTAGACTAGTATTATGTACTGTATATTAGGTGTAACCCATAGCAGAGTGATATAACCTAATATACTGTACAATACTAGTGTAATCCATGGCCTTCCGAATTTACCGAATAAATCCGAACTAATTCGGATTTATTCTGTAAATTCGGCAGTATTTTAATTCGGAAATTCGGTTTGATCCGAATCTCCGAATTTGCCGAATTTTCAGAATTTCCGAATCGAACCGAACCGAATTGCACATATCTAGTCAGAACCTCACCGGGAACCTAAAGAACATGACTACGTGTATGCTTACATGAAGGCAGCATAACCGTCATAATCTCAGGATTGTGGAGTTGACATGATTTATAAAATCTAAGAAGAAATCAATTAGAAGCAAACAGAATTGTCTTAGAACCTGAAATTACTAAACTGGGATGTATTTGGTAGACAAGAATATGACTATCTAACTGCATAATACTGTGATGCATCAGTGTGGTCTGAAAGAGTTAATAAAAACAGTTGTGTAACATACAGCATCACAACACAGTAACAGCGAACCGCCCCTAATGTTCTGTATAGCTTTATAGAAACTGAGTTTACAGCATTCTGAGAACCATAAGAATCAACATATCATGCGTAAATACAATACCATAAATTGTCATCAAGAATAAAGACAAGCCCGTTCTGCTCCTGTCATAGAAGTAAATCACAATGAAATTGCATAGAAGACTAACCCCCAAAGATCCACTTACAGTTTTTGAAGACATCCATCCTCAACGAAGCGGCAGAAGTCCTCATAGAAGCCGGCAGAAGTCTTCATCCAAGCGGGCCGAAGTCTTCATCCAAGCCGAAAGAAGTCTTCATCCAGACGGCATCTTCTATCTTCATCCATCCAGCTCCTTCTTCAAGACATCCGGCGCGGAGCATCCTCTTCTGATGACGTCTTCTGAACAATAAAGTTTCCCTTTAAATTACGTCATCCAAGATGGCGTCCCTTACATGATAGAATTCTATCAGCCAATCGGAATTAAGGTGGAAAAAATCCTATTGGCTGTTGCAATCAGCCAATAGGATTGAGCTTTCATCCTATTGGCTGATCCAATCAGCCAATAGGATTGAGCTTGCATTCTATTGGCTGATTGGAATAGCCAATATAATGCAAGCTAAATCCTATTGGCTGATTGGATCAGCCAATAGGATGAAAGCTCAATCCTATTGGCTGATTGCAACAGCCAATAGGATTTTTTCCACCTTAATTCCAATTGGCTGATTCTATTAGCCAATCGGAATGTAAGGGATGCCATCTTGGATGACGTCATTTAAAAGGAAACTTCATTGTTCAGAAGACGTCGTCAGAAGAGGATGCTCCGCGCCAGATGTCTTGAAGATGGAGCTGCTCCGCGTCGGATGGATGAAGATAGAAGATGCCGTCTGGATGAAGACTTCTGTCGGCTTGGATGAAGACTTTGGCCCGCTTGGATGAAGACTTCTACCGGCTTCGCTGAGGACTTCTGCCGCTTCATTGAGGATGGATGTTGGGTCTTCAAAAACTGTAAGTGGATCTTCGTGGGGTTAGTGTTAGGTTTTTTTAAGGGTTTATTGGGTGGGTTTTATTTTTAGATTAGGTTTGGGCAGAAAAAGAGCTAAATGCCTTTTTAAGGGCAATGCCCATCCAAATTTCCTTTTCAGGCCAATGGGGAGCTTAGGTTTTTTAGGGCAAAAGGCCCTTTTAAGGGTCACTGGTAGTTTATTGTAGGCTAGGATTTTTTTTATTTTGGGGGGGCTTTTTATTTTCATAGGGCTCTTAGATTAGGTGTAATTAGTTTAAATATTTGATAATTTATTTTTTATTTTGTGTAACTTAGTCTTTATTTTTTTTGTAACTTGGTGTTTTTTATTTTGTGTAACTTAGTGTTTTTTATTTTTTGTAACTTAGTAATTTTAATTGTAGATTTAAATAACTTGAGTAGGGTTAGGTTTTTAAATATATAATATAGTTAATTTAATTTTTAGTTTAATGTAATTTTAGTATAATATTTAGGGTAGGTTAATTAATAGTTTATTAATATAGTTTAATGTAATTTTAGCATAATAGTTAGGGTTGGTTATTTAATAGTTTAATATAATTTTAGTATAATAGATAGGGTAGGTTAATTATTAGTTTAATGTAATTTAATGTCATTTTAGTATAATAGTTAGGGTAGGTAATTAATAGTTTAATATAGTTTATTTTAATTCTAAAGGTAAGTTTCAATTTATTATAAGATAGGGATGAGTTAATATTTAATGTAAAGTTAGCTGGTTGTTAGGTTTAGGAGTTAATAGCTAAATTTAGTTTATAGCAATGTGGGGGGCTGGCGGTTTAGGGGTTAATAGGTTTAGTAAGTGGTAGTGATGTGGGAGGCCAGGGGTTTAGGGGTTAATATCTTTATTTAGTTACTGTGGGCTCCGGGAGCAGGGGGATAGGGGTTAATAACTTTATTTAGTTGCGGTGGGCTCTGGGAGCAGCGGGATAGGGGTTAATAACTTTATTTCGTTGCGGCGGGGTCCGGGAGCGGCGGGATAGGGGTTAAACATTTTAGTATAGTGGCAGTGTTAAGTGGCAGGCTATAAATAAAGTTGGGAAAAAAGCCGAATAGCAGCGAGATCGATGACTGTTAGTTAACAACAGTCAGATGCTCATCGCCCCGTACTTGGTGCGCAGCTTTTTGACAGCTTTTTTGATAAATAAGGAGAGCATATTCAGGTCCGCGGCCGCGATGTTAGGCGATGTTAGGCGAGCGTATTGGTGCTGGCAAATGCAACACAGTTGACGGCTTGATAAATAGGCCTCAATATGTTTAAATTCACTAATATAAGAAAAAAGTAGTGAATCATGTTCTATATTCACTGTTCTCTTTGCCAATATTTCCGGCACATTCGTCACTGGACGTTCCTGCTATAAACCACTTGCAAATCCTTAAACAATAATTACAACCACAACAACTAAAGAAACAAGTGTGAAACACAGTTAATGTAAATGTATGTAGCTGTAAAAGATGTAAATGTCTGTTTTATTATGGAAATGTATTCTCACTTTTTATAAAGGAGTTCTCAAAAGTGCAAATGAGGGGCTAACAAAGGGGCATTAGGGAGTGTGCTCAGGATTTTTCATCTACACTAACACCAAGCATGAGAACTTCATTAAGAAACCATTTAGCCATTGTCTTGCTGTTTATTGGATAACTGAAGAAGTTGTGTTTTGCTTTTCAGCTATTCTTTTTTGCTTACCATACATTGGAGCTTTTTATAGGATTACTTTTTTACATAACGATTTGAAGGCATTTTCATGATGACCGTATCCTTCCCTGCTTGTTCTATGCACCAATAGGTGAAAGGTTATTCCATTAATTATAATGGAGAATCACAACTCTTGGATGTGACTCACGCTTAAAATCTCTGAATTGTGCAGTTTTCCAGTTGTAATGTTGCAGTGCGATTTGCTGCGAGAGATTAGATTCACAAAAGCGGTTTTAATAAATTTGGGCCATTATATATACTTGTATTAATTAATTTGATTTACGTAGTTTGTTCACATTAGCTTAAAGTATAAAAAAGATCACTGGCTACATGGATTTAGTATAATCACTGGGCTCTGCACAGTAAAGTCCTACCCAGCCCTGAGTCATAGAGAAACCATTCCTCTTGCCTGTTGTACTAAATGCTTGCTAATTATGCAGAGTGTTGGCGTCTCCAGATAAACGAGGGCCATATTAAAACATTACTTCAATGCTCACCTTCCAAGGTGACCTGCAACACACTAATTAACTCCTCCACCTCCTGACTTCTGTCCGCTCCTCTCCCAGCACTATCATCCATCACCCTGCAACAGAGGCAGCAGCTAATACTTTGTGCTTCAGTGTTGTTTGTGTAACCCCTTGTACACCTAGATGCAAGTCTAAAACCCCATAACTCATTTTGTTCAATAGCATCTAGTCTTTTAGATCTTCACATCCATTATAACTGCTGCATAGCCTGACAGTAAATATATTTTCTTTTGAACACTTGCTACTTATTCCATATAATCCCTCATATAACTAATTCTACATAACTCATGTTGTTGCTTTGTATACCTTTTTTATATCGTATTGTTCTGTACAACAGCAAACCTAATTAAAGGGACATAAACCCCAAATTTTTCTTTCATGATTCAGATAGAACATAACATTTTAAACAACTTTCCAATTTACTTCTATTATAAATGTTTCTTCTTTTTTTGTTATTTTTTGTTGAAAATCAAGGATATAAGTCCAGGAATGTGCACGTGTCTGCAGCACTATATGATATCAGTTTTGTAACAATGTTATACATTAGCAAGATCACTATATGGCAGCACTATTTCCTGTCATTTAGTGATTCAGGCTTGTGCATGCTGCCTACCTAGGTATCTTTTCAACAAAGAATAACATAGGCACAAAGCAAATTTGATAATAGAAGTAAATTGGAAACGTTTTTCAAATTGCATTCTCTATATGAATCATGAAAGAAAAATTTTGGTTTCATATCCCTTAAACAGAGGGCCCTGGAGCAAACCCCCCCCCCCCACACACACACACCGAAGTAAATAACAAAGTAATAAGCTATAGTAATAATACATATGCTTCAGGCAGCCTCAATTGCTTCTGTCTCTTTATGTTGTCCTAGACAAACTCTGTTATGTTGATATCGGGGCTCTGTGAGGCCATACCATAACTTCCAGGAGTTCTTAATCACTTTGTATGTTTTGGGTTGTTGTTATGCACAAGAATACATTTGGGCCAATCAGATGCCTCCCTGATGATATTGTATGATGGATAATTGTCCGTCTGTACTTCTCAGCATTAAGAAGACCATTAAATGTGACCAAATCCCCAACTCTATATGCAGAAATGCAGCCCCAAACTTGCAAGAAACCTTCACCATGCTTCACTGTTGCCTGCCGACTCATTTTATACCTCTCTCCAACTACTCAAAAACTGCCTTCTGCTACAGCCTAATATTTCACATTTTGACTCATAAGTCCAGAGTACTTGATGCCATTTTTCTGCACCCCAGTTCTTGTTTTTCATGCATAGTTAAGTTTCTTGGCCTTGTTTCCACATCAGAGGCATGGCTTTTTGGCTTCCATGAAGACCACTTCTGATCTGACTTCTCCAGACAGTTGATGAGTGTGCCATGGTCCCACTGGTTTCTGCCAATTTTGAGTTGAGGCACTGCTGGACATTCGAATTGTGAAGGTAAACATGTTGTGTCTCTCACTGTTTCCTTGGCCAATCACTGTGTCTACGGTCCTCAACTTTGCCTGTTTCTTCAGCAGCACATCTGGAAACCCCTGTCTGCCTTGACATTTTCCCCTGGGAAAGACCTTGTGGATGCAGTACAACTACCTTGTGTCTTGTTGCTGAGCTCAACTGTCTTCAGCAACCTCACCTTGTTAGCAAAGTTTTGCTGTTCCAGATTTATTTTTCCTAGTCATCTGTTTCAGTGAATGATTGTGTTTCAACCTCCATATTAGATTGATTTTGTAACTCTTTGGTATAAGCAATATTGTTACCGCGCTTAATGGTGCACATATTACAAGTTGAAAGTAAAGGGTTGCGCTTGAGCGCAAAGAAAATTTACTCTCACATAGGACCTAATGATAAAAACATCCACGGTATGGCAATATATTCAAATCCAGGTCCATTGCAGGATCGAGACTGTCTGTGAAATATTCAATGCTGCTGACATCAGTGTTTGAATGAAATCTCGCTGGGAGGCCTTTTACTATACATCTCAGTAGGTGGCGATGCTTGCGATATACTATAACCCCTTTTCTTACAATACAATAGTGGAGTTATGACATCAGTAATACCCCTAAAGGAACTGGGGGATTGTGGGTATATTATAGGTGAATATGGAATCTTTCATTTATCTGTATTGTATAATGTTATAATATGTACTGTATGTGAAATCTTGTGATTCTAAAAATTGTATATTTTGCCTTTAGCATATTTTTTTCTTTTTTTAGGAAGAAGGTTTTGTGTTCACAATATTACCCTTTACGCAGGTCACACAATCCGAATCATTATTAGAGGATGGCTGATCACCCTTTGATATCCGATGTAATAATGCACACAGCACACCCTATGTTGTCAGTCGCGCTAGCCTACTTTGTGTAGGAGCAGCCACAGGCTCCAGCTGTGCTCACAGCTCCCCTATTAGTGTGATTCTGGACCTTCACTGCATTTGATCTTTAGGTTGGAGTAGCTACTGCAATCAAAAACCCAGGGACCCTGACAGAGTTTCCTTTTCATATAACAAAACATTTACTGGGTCATTTCTCAGGACAATACTTTGCCTCTTATTACTGAGTGTATGTTTTCTTAGTAACACTTATTTTGCACATAGGCAAAACACTATCGGCTAGATTACGAGTTTTGCGTTAGGCTTAAAAAGCAGCGTTGGCCGGTCCCAAAGCTGCTTTTTAACGCCCGCTGGTATTACGAGTCCTGCAGGTACTGGTGTAGCGCTCACTTTTTTGGCCAGACTTGGAAATACCGCAAATCCACACGTCAATTGCGTATCCTATTTTTTCAATGGGACTTGCATAGCGCCGGTATTATGAGTCTTTCAAAAAGTGAGCGGTAGACCCTCTCCTGTCAAGCCTGGTACCGCATTTTAAAGTCAGTAGTTAAGAGTTTTACACTACAACGCCATAGCATAAAACTCTTAACTAAAGTGCTAAAAAGTACACTAACACTCATAAACTACCAATTAACCCCTAAATCGAGGCCCTCCCACATCGCAAACATTAAAATTAAATTTTTAACCCCTAATCTGTCGAACCGGACATCGCTGCCACTATAATAAATATATTTACCCCTAAACCGCCGCACTCCTGCATCACAAACATTAGTTAAATATTATTAACCCCTAATCTGCCATCCCTAACATCGCCGACACCTACCGACATTTATTAACCCCTAGTCTGCCGCCCCCAACGTCGCCGCCACTATATAAAGTTATTAACCCCTAAATCTAAGTCTAACCCTAACCCCCCTTAAATATAATTTAAATAAATCTAAATAAATATAACTATCATTAACTAAATAATTCCTATTTAAAACTAAATACTTACCTATAAAATAAACCCTAAGCTAGCTACAATATAACTAGTTTAGGGTTTATTTTTATTTTACAGGCAAGTTCGTATTTCTTTTAACTAGGTAGAATAGTTACTAAATAGTTATTAAGTATTTAATAACTACCTAGCTAAAATAAATACAAAAGTACCTGTAAAATAAAACCTAACCTAAGTTACAATTACACCTAACACTACACTATAATTAAATTAATTCCCTAAATTAAATACAATAAATTAAATAAAATTATCTAAATTACAAAAAAACCCCACTAAATTACAGAAAATAATAAACAAATTACAAGATTTTTAAACTAATTACACCTAATCTAATCCCCCTAACAAAATAAAAAAGCCCCCCCAAAATAAAAAAGCCCTACCCTACACCAAATTACAAATAGTCCTTAAAAGGGCCTTTTGCAGGGCATTGCCCCAAAGTAATCAGCTCTTTTACCTGTAAAAAAAATTACAAATTCCCCCCAACATTAAAACCCACCACCCACACAACCAACCCTACTCTAAAACCCACCCAATCCCCCCTTAAAAAACCTAACACTAACCCCTTAAAGATCACCTTACTGGGAGACGTCTTCACCCAACCGGGCCGAAGTCTTCAACGAAGCCGGGAGAAGTCTTCATCCAAGCCGGGCGAAGTGATCCTCCAGACGGGCAGAAGTCTTCATCTAGACAGCATATTCTATCTTCATCCATCCCGCACGGACCGGGTCCATCTTCAAGACATCCGGCGCGGAGCATCCTCTTCCATCAAAGTCTTCTTACTAATTGACAGTTCCTTTAAGTGACGTCATCCAAGATGGCGTCCCTTCAATTCCGATTGGCTGATAGAATTCTATCAGCCAATCGGAATTAAGGTAGAAAAAATCCTATTGGCTGATACAATCAGCCAATAGGATTGAAGTTCAATCCTATTGGCTGATCCAATCGGCCAATAGGATTGAGCTGGCAATCTGTTCCAATCAGCCAATAGAATGCCAGCTCAATCCTATTAACTGATGCAATCAGCCAATAGGATTGAAGTTCAATCCTATTGGCTGATTGCATCAGCCAATAGGATTTTTTCTACCTTAATTCCGATTGGCTGATAGAATCGGAATTGAAGGGACACAATCTTGGATGATGTCACTTAAAGGAAACATCATTTATTAAGAAGACTTTGATGGAAGAGGATGCTCCGCGCCGGATGTCTTGAAGATGGACCCGCTCCTCGCCGGATGGATGAAGATAGAAGATGCTGTCTGGATGAAGACTTCTGTCTGTCTGGAGGACCACTTCGCCCGGCTTGGATGAAGACTTCTCCAGGCTTCGTTGAGGACTTCGGCCCGGTTGGGTGACGACTTCTCCCGGTAAGGTGATCTTCAAGGGGTTAGTGTTAGGTTTTTTAAGGGGGGATTGGGTGAGTTTTAGAGTAGGGTTGGTTGTGTGGGTGGTGGGTTTTAATGTTGGGGGGATTTGTAATTTTGTTTACAGGTAAAAGAGCTGATTACTTTGGGGCAATGCCCCGCAAAAGGCCCTTTTAAGAGCTATTTGTAATTTAGTGTAGGGTAGGGTTTTTTTTATTTTGGGGGGCTTTTTATTTTGTTAGGGGGATTAGATTAGGTGTAATTAGTTTAAACATCTTGTAATTTGTTTACTATTTTCTGTAATTTAGGGGGGGGGTTTGTACTTTAGATAATTTTATTTAATTGTATTTAATTTAGGGAATTAATTTAATTATAGTGTAGTATTAGGTTTAATTGTAACTTAGGTTAGGTTTTATTTTACAGGTACTTTTGTATTTATTTTAGCTAGGTAGCTATTAAATACTTAATAACTATTTAGTAACTATTCTACCTAGTTAAAATAAATACAAACTTGCCTGTAAAATTAAAAATAAACCCTAAACTAAATAGGAATTATTTAGTTAATGATAGTTATATTTATTTAGATTTATTTAAATTATATTTAAGTTAGAGGGGGTTAGGGTTAGGGTTAGACTTAGATTTAGGGGTTAATAACTTTAATATAGTGGCGGCGACATTGAGGGCGGCAGATTAGGGGTTAATAAATGTAGGTATGTTTTGGCGATGTTAGGGACGGCAGATTAGGGGTTAATAATATTTAACTAGTGTTTGCGATGCAGGAGTGCGGCGGTTTAGGGGTTAATATATTTATTATAGTGGCGGCGGTGTCCGGAGCGGCAGATTAGGGGTTAATAATATAATGTAGGTGTCAGCGATGTCGGGTCGGCAGATTAGGGGTTAATAAGTGTAAGATTAGGGGTGTTTAGACTCATTGTTCATGTTAGGGTGTTAGGTGTAGACATACATTTTCTTCCCCCATAGGAATCAATGGGGCTGCATTAAGAGCTAAACGCTGCTTTTTTGCAGGTGCTAGGTTTTTTTCCAGCTGGCTCTCCCCCATTGATTCCTATGGGGAAATCGTGCACGAGCACGTTCAGCCACCTTTGGAAATGTCCAAATTGGGCCCAAAGTGTCAATATTTTGTGTGGTCACCATTATTTTCCAGCACTGCCTTAATCCTCTTGGGCATGGAGTTCACCAGAGCTTCACAGGTTGCCACTGGAGTCCTCTTCCACTCCTCCATGACGACATCACGGAGCTGGTGGATGTTAGAGATCTTGCGCTTCCCCACCTTCTGTTTGAGGATGCCCCACAGATGCTCAATAGGGACATGCTTGGCCAGTCCATCACCTTTACCCTCAGCTTCTTTAGCAAGGCAGTGGTCATTTTGGAGGTGTGTTTGGGGTCGTTATCATGTTGGAAAACTGCCCTGCAACCCAGTCTCCGAAAGGAGGGGATCATGCTCTGCTTCAGTATGTCACAGTACATGTTGGCATTCATGGTTTCCTCAATGAACTGTAGCCCCTCAGTGCCGGCAGCACTCATACAGGCCCAGACCATGATATTCCCAACACCATGCTTGACTGTTGGCAAGACACACGTGTCTTTGTACTCCTCACCTGATTGCCGCCACACACACTTGACACCATCTGAACCAAATAAGTTTATCTTGGTCTCATCAGACCACAGGACATGGTTCCAGTAATCCATGTCCTTAGTCTGCTTGTCTTCAGCAAACTGTTTGCGGGCTTTCTTGTACATCATCTTTAGAAGAGGCTTCCTTCTGGGACGACAGCCATGCAGACCAATTTGATGCAGTGTGCGGCGTATGGTCTGAGCACTGACAGGTTGACCCTCCACCCCTTCAACCTCTGCAGCAAGGTTGGCAGCACTTATACATCTATTTCCGAAAGACAACCTCTGGATATGACGCTGAGCACATTCACTTAACTTCGACCACGGTGAGGCCTGTTCCGAGTGGAACCTGTCCAGTGAAACCGCTGTTTGGTCTTGCCCACCATGCTGCAGCTCAGTTTCAGGGTCTTGGCAATCTTCTTATAGCCTAGGCCATCTTTATACAACCTGTTCCAAATTATTATGCAATTTCTATTTCAGTATCACAAATGTTAAATCTTTTTTTTTTTCAGTTTATCTCATGGATGGCATTGTGTCTCAGGGGTCTTTTGATCACTGAAAACAATCTCGGACACCTGTGATAATTAGATTGCCAGGTGAGCCCAATTAAAGGAAAAACTATTAAAGGAGGGTGTTCCACATTATTAAGTAGAGCACCATTTTCAAGCAATATGGGGAAGAAAAAGTATCTCTCTGCTGCCAAAAAGAGTGAAATTGTTCAATGCCTTGGACGAGGTATGAAAACATTAGATATTTCATGAAAACTTAAGGGTGATCATTGCACTATTAAGAGATTTGTGGCTGATTCAGAGCACAGATGGGATCGTTTAGATAAAGGCACATTGAGGAAGATTTCTGCTAGATCCTTGCATCGGATCAAGAGAGCAGCTGCTAAAATACCATTACATAGCAGCAAACAGATATTTGAAGCTGCTGGTGCCTCTGGAGTCCCACGGACATCAAGGTGTAGAGTCCTCCAGAGTCTTGCAACTGTGCATAAACCTTCAATTCGGCCACCACTAACCAATGCTCACAAGCAGAAACGGCTGCATTGTGCAGAAAAATACATGAAGACTAATTTTCAGAGAGTCCTGTTCACTGATGAGTGCTGTGCAACCCTGGATGGTCCAGATTTATGGAGTAGTGGATGGTTGGTGGACGGCCACCCTGTTCCAACAAGGCTGCGATGTCAGCAAGGCGGTAGTGGAGTCATGTTTTGGGCCGGAATCATGGGAAGAGAGCTGGTCAGCCCCTGTAGGGTCCCCGAAGGTGTAAAGATGACCTCTGCAAAGTATGTGGAGTTCCTAATTGACAACTTCCTTCCCTGGTACAGAAGGAAGAACTATGCTTTCCATAATAAAATCATCTTCATTCATGACAATGCACCATCTCATGCTGCAAAGAATACATCTGCATCAATGGCTGCTATGGGGATAAAAGGAGAGAATGTCATGGTGTGGCCTCCATCCTCCCCTGACCTCAATCCTATTGAGAACTTTGGAGCATCCTCAAGCAAAAGATCTATGAGGGTGGGAGGCAGTTTACATCCAAACGGCAGCTCTGGGAGGCTATTCTGACATCTTGCAAACAAATTCAAGCAGAAACTGTCCAAAAACTCACAAGTTCAATGGATGCAAGACTTGTGAAGCTGCTATCAAATAAGGGGTCCTATGTTAAAATGTAACGTGACCTGTTAAAATGAATAAAAAGTTAAAATGTTGTTCAAAGTTTGATTGAAATAGCTTTTGATTTCAGTAAATATGCTGCAAACACAACAACAAATGACAATTTTCAGTTCTTTACAACCTATAAAGTGTTTTGAAACTTACTGTGCGTAATAATTTGGAACAGTGCATTGTAAGTTTTTTATTTTGAAAAAATAATACTGTTATCATTAGGAGGTTTGTTCAATAAAATTTGAATTGTACTCTTAATAGTTGATAACATGAGAATTATGCTGACTGTTGTTTACATCAATTATTTAGGTAAATGAGAAAGATATCATTGGCATAATAATTTGGAACAGGGTGTATAAAGCAACAATTCTTTTATCAGATCCTCAGAGAGTTCTTCGCCATGAGGTGCCATGTTGAACTTCCAGTGATTAGTATGAGAGAGTGTGAGAGTGATAACACCAAATTTAACACACCTGCTCCACATTCACACCTGAGACCTTGTAACACTAACGAGTCACATGACACTGGGGAGGGAAAATGTCTAATTTGGCCCAAATTGGAAATTTCCACTTAGGGGTGTACTCAGTTTTGTTGGCAAAAGATTAGACATTAATGGCTGTGTGTTTAATTATTTTGAGGGGACAGCAAATTTACACTGTTATACAGGCTGTACACTCACTACTTTACATTGTAGCAAAATGTCATTTCTTCAGTGTTGTCACATGAAAAGATATAATAAAATATTTACAAAAATGTGAGGGGTGTACTCACTTTTGTGAGATACTGTATATATAGTGCTTCTTTTATATACATCCCCAGCTGTGGCTTTTGGTACTCCTGAAATTATTTCAAGACTCTTATAATGAGAACATATTTGGCTTATAATGAATGGAATGTTGAAGATATGTATAACGTCCATATCTATGTATATACAGATATATTACCAGTGAATACTCAAGATACCATTTGTCATTAATTTATTTTTACAATATAAACAACACCAGATTTACACAACCAATGCCCAATATAAGTTCACCCCTAACATAGTTCACTTACTGTTCCTGCTCACAAACATTTATCTGCTTTATAATAGATTCTGATTGGCTATACTAGGCATATAAGTTTACATTGAAGGTAAAATGACAGAGAGCATATTGCTATGTTTTTATTATATTGCCAGCGAGATAGATGCTTGTCTGAGAGAAGGTGCCCACAGTCACTTCCTTTCACTATGAATGAAAAATCTGACCCTCAGTAAGTGGTTGAAAACCAAACAGTGTATCATGCAGTACAAATGTACTAATGCTTTCATAGCTGAATCATTTTTTGATCTCTAAAGGGTACTAATGGCAATGGCCTGCTGTCAGTCTTCAGACTAAATTGTACTAATAAAAGTGGTATGTTTAAGGGCAATGTCCCAGTACAAATAGACCATTATCAGACTTAGTTAATGCACAGAAATGATAGCAATAAATTAAAAAGAGAGAAAATACAGGGATCAAATAAAGCAAGTTGCTTACTGAGATTGTGTTGCCATTGGTGCCAGTATACCATTTTCCGTTATAGTGGATGCAGTGGCTCATTCTTGGGTAGGGGATGGTTTTCAACCCCATTTATTACTTTAGCATTCCCAATCCTCAAAGGTGGCAGCTGCCTGTAATTTGAAGGGTAGAGGGTGGCATTTTAGGAAATATTAAAAAAAAAAAAAAAAAAAAAAAAAAACACATCCCCAGCAAAGCACAGATAAGAGTGTCTATTTTTCATTGAAAAACAATAGTATGAAGATCATGGGTGCATAGGTAGGGAGGGTCAGTACAAATATAATATAAATGGCAGATTAATCTATGAATAGGAAACTAGAATATATAAAAGCATGGATGAAGGAAGTATACACTTAGTTAAAGGGACATTATACACTAAATTTTTCTTTGCATAAATGTTTTGTTGACAGCCGATCTGGGAGTGTTTTTTAAACAATGTATAGTTTTGCTTATTTTTCAAGAACATTGTGCTGATTTTTAGACTCCTAACCAAGTCCCAAAATATCAGATGTAGACCCACATCTACAGACTCCTGCTGCTCCTGTTTGTCTAAAGGGTCTTTTCATATGTATGGAAGGTAAGGGGGGAGTGTCTGCTCTTCCTGATATTCTAGCATTTTTCACTGGGTGTCCCAGCCTAAGCTCATCAACAGTGCTAAACTGTGAGCTTATAAGTAAGTTTTTAAAATGTTTGATACTTAATTTTTAGGTCAGTATCTGTGCATAGTCTTTTATATAGTAGAAACTTTAAAGTCTGTAAAACAGAAGCAGAGAAAAGTGCAGCTCCGATTCAAGGTAAAATTTATTTGTGAAGCGTTCACGCACTGTCTGTATTGCACTTACACAGATAAATAAAATACAAGCACATCAGATAAAAGTACATTGATTAAAAATGTCCACTCATTACCATATCCAAACAGGCTACTTGTTAAACCTCTTAGCGTCCGTATATTTATTCGCTCCCCCGCTTGTCAATCAGAGTGATGATGCCTGTAATGTGCTGGAGAGTCTATGGAGGATTCTAAGGAAAGTGGCAAGGGACAAACCACATCTCAACGCGTTTCGCCCACTATCTTTCACAAGATGATTTCTCTTTTCTCTGTTTCTGTTTTACAGATTTTAAAGTTTGAACCATTCTACTTTTGGCCGAAGGACTGCCTAAATTAGCAAGAAGCTGCTGCGGGATTTATTTGTAAAGGGGTACTCCTCTTACTGTGACTGTCAGGACTCCACAAAGAAGTGAGGTTTCTTTATGACTATTGCTTTGATATTTTTATGATACATGAGTGTCCATCTGAATGCAGACATTTCGCCGTTTATGTTTATAATTATATATATATATATATATATATATATATATATATATTCTAATATTTGTATTATTTCCCTTTTAACACTGTTGGAGGTACTATAGCGCTGAATTTTTAGATTTTTGGTTCTTTATAGTAGTGTCTATTACAT
The DNA here is from genome assembly GCF_027579735.1 of Bombina bombina. Lineage (NCBI taxonomy): Eukaryota > Metazoa > Chordata > Amphibia > Anura > Bombinatoridae > Bombina > Bombina bombina. Next base: position 1,016,741,381 of record NC_069499.1, on the reverse strand, counting down.
GCAGTTATATGAGTATTGGTGTACACTGTCCCTTTAATGCCATATTCCAAAATTTGGAGGAAAGCACATGAAAATTAAATGTAAGACAGCAAATGAAAGAAGCAAGGCAGGTAAAGTAGGGTAGCTGGAGCTTTTAGCAACAAAGAGGAATATGATATTGAATAACTGAAACCTGGTGGGATGATTCACATGATTGGGCAGTTAACAAGGGTTATACCTTATTTAAGAGGGATAGGGAAAGTGGTAGTTCTATGAGGGTGCTGAGTGATTCTATACGCTCCATTTTTCAAGCTGCCATAGCAGCTTCGGAAACCCTCACTTCACGTGTGGCAGATTTCATTAATCCCAATTAGATGTGCCCAGGATTATTTACAGCCCCCTCTAGAGAGTGATTGACCACAAGTGAGCAGGGGGCCGTATTACACAAACAGAGGCTTATGCAAGCTGCCCACTTGCCACAAGGCTGGGCACATGAGGTTCATGACAGCAAATCTCGCCTGTCTGCCTGATAATAAATGGAGCGCTATGAACCTACAAACGCACTTGTAGCACCCCCCTTTGAACTTCAAATGACTCCATATATTATGTGTCCTGTGTCTTCATCACCTTTGTCAGCCCCTCAATTAGCTCCCCAATTTAAGTTCTATAACCGCCACTGGATAGGGGTAATAAAATGGCGAGAGGAATTTGCATGTATATTACACCTGACTTTAAACCTACAATAAGGGAATATATGTATAATGATACAGACGATAATGTAGAGACACTGTAGGTTGAAATAAGAGTGGGGAAACAAATGAAAAAAATATTCTTAGGAACGAGTTACAAGCCTCCCAACATAAGTGACATGAATGAAAGTTTAATCTGCTAATGCAAATAGGAAAAGTTGCTAATAATACCAGTGTTGTAATTATTAGAGATTTTAAATTCCCTGAAAAAAACTATGATAATAAAACTAGCAATACAGCTAAGGGAGATAGATTTAGTGCTAGCAAACAAAACTGAAATAATATAAAACATAGAAGTCAAAGAACATTCAGGTAACAGTGATCATAACATGGTCACATTTGAAATCACTTTCCATAAGCAGTGTTACAAGGGTTCAGCAAAGACCTTTAATTTTAAATAAGCAAAATTAAAAGAATTAAGGAAACTGCTAAATTAGGATACATTTCAACAATCCAAGACAATGTGGCTAAATAAAAATGTATTAAGAGAAATTAGCAAAAACTGTAGAGCATTCAATTTATTCAAAGAAAATAGTATAGACTAATCATTCCAAATATATAAGGAATGTAATAAAGTGTGCAAAAGAGCAATCAGATTACCCAAAATTGAAAATTAAAAATTTATTTAAAAGGATTCTAAGACAAACCCTAAAAGATTATCAAGTAAATAAATGGCAAAAACAAAATCTAAGAAGGGAATATAGGTACATTAAAATTTGAGAAGTGTAGCATGATTAATGGTGACATGGGGAAGGCTAAACCATTTATTTCCTTCAGTATACATAAGAGAGCAACTAATGGGAGAGACATTGAAACAAACTAGAACATACAAGCCCATACCAAGAACTGGGTTGTCTCTTTGGTTAAATATCAGGAAAAAAATGCATACTATCAAGGTAAATAAAGCTCCAGGTCCAGATGGAATACACACAAGGGAACTTGTTAGCACTATTTTAGCCAAACCTTTAATCTTAACTTTTTTAAGTTTCATTATCATCAGGCATAGTACCCAAGGAATGACATAAAGCTGATGTTTAGCCACTTTTTAAGAAGGGAAGCAGAAGGCTATAGACCAGTAAACCTGATATTGTAGTGAGGAAGATACTGGAAGGGATTATAAAGGATTATATTCAAGAGTATATTTGGGAAAACAAGATTATTCAAATCAGCATGGTTTTATTAAAAATAGATCATGTCAAACTAATCTAATTAGATTATATGAGGAAGCAAGTCATAATATAGATAAACATATAAAGGAATCAGATAATGTGATATCCTTGGATTTTGCAATGGCTTTTGATATAGTATCACATGAGAGATTATTGTACAAAATAAAGGGACTGGGAACAGATGAAAATGTTAGCTCATGGATAAAAAAATGGATAAAAGACAGGGAGAGATGAGTAGACAATGGATCATACTCAGATTAGATAAAAGTACTTAGTGGGGTCCCCCCAAGGATCAGCACTATGCCCTGTTATTTTTAATAATTTTATTAATGACTGGGAGGAAGGATTAAATACCAACATCTCTATATTTGCAGGTGATACAATATTGTTTAAAGTGATTAGATCAGAGCAGAATGTAAATGCTTTGCAAAAGGATTTACAAAAATTGGAAAAGAGTGGGATAGTAAATGGCAAATGAGATTTAATACTGGTGAATGTAAGGTTTTACATTTTGGAAGTAAAAATATGCAAATGTAATTAGACTTAGCTAAACAGAGGAGGAAAGGGATTTAAGTGTATTTATAGATAACAAGTTAACAATGAGTGTTCAATACAAGACAGATGCATCTAAAAGCTAATTTGATACTAGCATGTATTAAAAGAGGCATAGATGCAAGGGACAAAATTCAAAGTCAATATATACACATATAGTTCCACAGCTAGATGAGATAAATATATGCCCAGTGCGTAGTGCACAAAACGTAATGGTTGAGCAAGGTTTGTTGGTGAGTGATCCCAGTAAACAAATTATTAGCCCTCCAATAGGGTGTCTATAATGAATAGCAGGAAAAAGCTGACATAGCTCGTCCGGTCATAAGGTGTGGTGTGATCGGTTGCCAGCCCCCACAATCCTACCTTGGGCCCAGGGCGATTCCCTGTTGTATGCGAGGCAGCAATGTTCTGATTAGACACTCTTTCTTTTATTTATCTTTTAGACCAACAGTATATCATTAACAATACATAGCAAGAAAAACCATAAAGATTTTAAACTTCAAATAATTCTTTGACATACTGTTAGTAATTTTGTAGTCATATCATAGAACCAGCATTCTGCTACTTCAATAAAGAATACAAATTAAAATTAAATATTAATTTACAAATTAGATTAGACACTCTTCCTTCATAACTTTCCGGCGTGTATACTTCCATGTTGTGGTCACACCCTTTTTCAGACACAAGCAGCTCCTGCAATACGATAGGCCAGGATATCATAGTCCGTCACTCTTAGCAGACCAATGGTGGGATAGGGGTGAAATACACTCACGATGACGGTGCCTCTGGTGTCCATGCTCACTCAAAACGGATTCGGTTTTCAGAAATCAATAAGAATAGATGGAAGCACCAGTCACAGGTGTCAAGTAGCTTTATTAAATAACAAACGCTACAGATAAGAAGCCCAAAAGCTTAGGCTCCATTTGTAAATGAAAAATGAAAAACAATTCAATCACAGCAAACAGTCAGCATGTACTTGGAAATCCAATGGGAGAAAGGATGAACAGCTGACGGGTTTCGGCTTGTGGCCGTAATCTAAGCTGGTAAAAAGTTAAAACAAACCGCCCTTCTTGTAGGGCTTCCTGTCTTCCCATTGGTCCGGTATTTAGCCAATAAAAAAACAACAATACATGTACAGACACAGTATTATTTTACGGTCACATTCAAATATGTAGATTCTGATAATAAATCAATTGAACTTTGGTGAATTATGTGATTTAAGAGCAATGGAGTTACTCCTCATGGAAGGAGAAGATGGCTCTGAATTAAGCAACACTAATCTACCAAAGTTCAAGAATCTGTCAGTATTCTACCCCATACAGGACAGGGGTCCTGTGATAGCGAAATTTCAAAAAAAGGGTGGAACAAGATCTGACGAAACTGCTAAACCATACAAACACAACATTACATCAGTAGAAAGACAGGCTCTCAACAGTTTAGAGAACAATCAGGAAATAGTGATCCGTTCCGCTGACAAAAGGGAGGTCCGTAGTAGTTATGGACAAAGCTGACTTTGTCAAAGAGGCCCAAAGACAATTTATGAACCCACATGATTACAAATTACTTGACCATGATCCCACTAAAGTGTTTCAGAAACAGCTTAAAGACTTGGTGGATGATGGCTTGGAATTGGGCTTCTTTGACCAAAAGACCAGTGAATATCTAAATGTTACTCATCAAAAAAACACCGGTATTTAATCACCTCCCAAAAGTGCACAAGTCACTTTCCAACATTGTGGGGAGGCCCATTGTCAGCGGAATTGGGTCACTATTGGAACTTCTATCAGAATGGCTAGATGCCATATTACAGCCAATGATAAAACCCCTAGCAAGCTTTGTGATTGAATTGTTTTTCATTTACATATGGAGCCTAAGTTTTTGGGGTTCTTATATGTAGCGGTTGTTATTTAATAAAGCTACTTGACACCTGTGACCAGTGCTCCCATCTATTCTTATAGATACAAGGGAGGAAATCATAATTCTGTCTCTATATAAATCCTTGGTTAGACCTCACCTTGAGTATGGAGTGCAGCTCTGGGGGTCAATTTAAAAAAGGACATTGTAGAAAAAGTTCAGAGAAGGGACACAAAACTAATAAGTGGAATAGAGGATTTAGACTATGAGGAAAGGTTATATAAATATATTCAAGGCCCATGTACAGAGCTGGTTATTTTCTGTTTATTCCAAGGCAATTTTTTTGTGACAAGAGCTCACACCTTAAGGCTGGAGAAAGGAGATTTAATAAAACTCAAATAAATGTCTTTAAAAACTAAATAATCTTTATTGGATAAACATTAACATTAAAAAAATGAATTGATTAATTCATCTTATAACCTCTTCATAACCAATCAAAACTCTTACAACTAATATAAATATAAGGACATTATAAATAATAAGACAGTTGGCTGACGGGGCAAATCCTAACTCCTTTTGTAAGACAGAAGTTTGACTGTAAGATCAATGTCAGACAAATTTATAACATTTAAGCTTGATCTGTCTCCACTCTGTAACACTTGGATTTTCTTCCTTTTGGAGCATTGTGTTCACCTCCTAAAGAGGCTCCCTAGGAAACTCCACCTTTTGTCCAAATTTTAGGACGCACCACCTGTGTCAAACCATCTGGATCTCTCTCCTGGGTCACCTGTAATGACAAAGAAGGGTACTGGGAAGGAGATAGAAACAAGGAACTGCTCTCATCTGAGCTCGCTGAATCTGGTTCAGATGTGTCTGGGAGAGTAGAGATGAAAAAGACTTTTCATTTCTATTCCCTTTTTCTTTAATATCGATCTTGGAGTATTTGTTAAAGACAGTTACTCTTCTCCCTTATCCGTTTTCTTATGAGACTTTGTGGGTTTATTACCAAAACTGGGCCAGTTATAAACTTTTTGTTGTCATAGTCCGCCCCGGTTTATCCCTATTAAATTTATTCCTCTTACAGCTCTTACAGTTGGCTAGCTCCTGATCTGCTTTTTAAGATGTAACTTCATTTTTTTTCTTATGAGTAGAATACTGATCATCAGATCTGTGGGTTTTTAATTCTGACTTTTTAGCTGATATTTGCCCTTTTGAGAGCTTCTCGCTTTCTTTCTTTGCTTTTAATAAGAATTCCCAACATTGACTTCTAGAAACTCATTAGTGTATTATATAGTATTGTATGCTTAATTTGAAAGATTGTTTAGGTATTTTAGCAACATTTGTACATTTAATACTGCTTTCTATATATTTTAGTAGTTTTGTATGTACCAGATTCAACAACAATATTTAAAGGGATAGTAAACACCAAAAATGTTTTAATCACCTAGATTACAAGTTTTGCGTTCGTGTTTTAATGCAATTACAAGTCTTGTCTATATAGCTGTACCGCAAGCCTTTTAGCCTGTAACGCAACGTCCGCACACGTCAAAATTATGTTTTTTCATGGGACTTCCATAGCACAGCCATTACAAGTTTTGTGGTGAGGCTAAAAAGCTTGCGTTCCAGCGAATACCGACAAAATCCGTTTTACAATCTGAGATCAGTAGTTTTACGCTACAAAACTGTTACATAAAACTCATGACTAAACAGTCACAAAGTACACTAAACAACCATAAACTACCTATTAACCCCTAAACTGAGGCCCTCCCTAATCGCAAAAACTATATTAAAGTTATTAACCCCTAATCTGCCGCTCCCAACATCGCCACCACTAATAACATTTATTAACCCCTATTATGCCGCTCCCCGACATCACCGCCACTATACTAAAATTATTAACCCCTATTCCCCCACGCCCCAACATCGCCCACACTATAATAAATCTATTTATCCCTATTTTGCCACACCCTGACACCGCCGCCACTATACTTAACCTAATAACCCCTAAACCGCAAGCTCCCCACAAACAAAATATACTAAATTAAACTATTAACCCCTAAACCTAAAGCCCCCACATCGCACCTAAAGCCCCCACATCGCAATAAACTAATTTAAATTAGTAACCCCTAAACCTAACGCCCCCCTAACTTTATATTCAAATTACAATATGCCTATCTTTAATTAAATTCAAACTTAACTGTCAAATTAAAAAAAACTAAGTTTAAACTAACAATTAAACAAATATAACTATTAAACTAAAATTAAACTAACTACCAATTAAAGAAAACTAAAATACACATTAAACAAATCCTAAAATTACAAACAGCTAGATTATGAGTTGTGCGTTATGGCTCTTAATGCTTAAAATATGGTATATTCAGCGTTAAAACAGCACCTCAGCCATTACGAGTCTTGTCGGTATAGGTGTACTGCAAGGCTTTTATGCCTGTAACGCAACGTCAGTACCACACTCGTAAAAAAAGACGTTTTTTAATGGAATTCCCATATCACTGGTATTACGAGTTTTGCTAACACTACTCTAAAAATTACAGTATCTAATTACAAAAAAAAGACTAAATTACAAAAAATAACAAACGAAATTATCTAAAATAAAAAAGAATTACACCTAATCTAATAGCCCTATAAAAATAAAAAAGCACACCCAAAATAAACCACCCCCCATCCTACAATAAACTACCAATAGCCCTTAAAAGGACATTTTGTAGGGCATTGCCCTAAGTTAAACAGCTCTTTTACCTGTAAAAAAACACAAAGACCACCAACAGTAAAACCCACCACCCAACCAACCCCACAAAATAGAAAAAACCTAACTCTAACAAAAACCTAAACTACCCATTGCCCTGAAAAGGGCATTTGTATGGGCATTGACCTTAAAAGGGCATTTAGCTCTTTTGCATTGCATTGAAAAGGGCATTTAGCTCTTTTAAGAAATGCCAAACCCTAAACTAAAAAAAAACCACCCAAAAAAGTTTAAAAAATCCTAACACTAACCTCCAAAGATCCACTTGCAGTTCCTTAAGTCCGGACATTCAGACAGCGAGAGGTCTTCACCCAGGCGGCTCCATCTTCATCCATCACGGGACTGGCATCTTCTTCATCCCTGCAGAGGTGGAGTGGCGATGCGCGGAGGTCCAGGCAAAGGTCCAAGGGTGAGGTCCAGATGAATGTCCAAGGCGGAGGTCCAGGCGGAGGTCCAACGATCTGACGTGGAAGTTCTCTTAATGCGATCGTCCAGCGCACACTGAGGATTGAAATGCAAGGTACCCCTTTTATACTGGGGGTACCATCGCATTCCTATTGGCTGAAAAATCAGCCAATAGGAATTAGAGCTTCTAAAATCCTATTGGCTGTTCAAATCAGCCAATAGGATTTAAGCAGCTCTCATTCTATTGGCTGATTCGAATCCACGCCGGATCGATAGACCTCCGCCTGGACATCCGCCTTGTGCATCGCCGCTCCGCCTCCCCAGGGATGAAGAAGATGCCGGCTGGATGAAGATGGAAGCGACTGGATGAAGATCGTTCAAGCGGGACTTCAACATCTGTGAGTACCTAAAGAGGGGTTAGTGTTAGGTTTTTTTAAGTTTTTTTGGGGTGTTTTTTTTTAGATTAGGGTGGGCAGTCTTAAAAGAGCTGAATGCCCTTTTAAGGGAAGCAAAAGAGTTGTACGCCCTTTTCAGGGCAATACCCATACAAATGAGTAGACTAGGTTTTTTAGAGTTTTTATTTTGTGGGTTTGGGGGGTGGGGGTTTGTAATGTTAGTGGGTCTTTGTATTTTTTCAGAAAAAGATCTGATTTCTTTAGGGCAATGCCCTACAAAATGCCCTTTTAAGGGCTATTGGTAGTTAATTCTAGATTAGGTTTCTTTTAATTTGGGGTGTTTTTTTTTTTTTAAATGGGTATTAGAATAGGAATAATTTTTATTATTTTGGATAATTCGTTTGTTATTTTGTGTAATGTTTTTTTTTTTTTTCGTTTTGGGGTGGGGTTTTTTTTAGATTAGGGGTTGGGCATTTCATAAAAGTGCTGAATGCCCTTTTAAGGGCAGGAAAAAGAGCTGTCCATACAAATGCCCTTTTCAGGGCAAGGGGTAGATTAGGTTTTACTTTATTTTTATTTTGTGTGTTTGGGGGGTGGGAGTTTGTACTGTTAGGGGATGTTTTTCTTTTGTAGGAAAAGAGCTGTTATATTTAGGGCAATGCCCTACAAAAGGCCCTTGTAAGGGCCCACAAAAAGGCAATTTTAAGGGCCTTTGGTAGTTTATTATAGATTAGGGTTTTTTTATTTCGGGGTGGATTTTTTATTTTTTTAAAAAGGGTATTAGAATAGGAATAATTTTTATTATTTTGGATAATTTTGTTTGTTATTTTTTGTAATGGTAGGTTTTTAATTTTTTTTTAATTTTAGTGTTTTTTATTTTTTGTAGTGTAAGGCAGCTTAGGTTTTATTTCACAGGTAATTTTGTATTTATTTTAACTAGGTAGTTAGTAAATAGTTAATAACTATTTACTAACTAGTCTACCTAGTTAAAATAAATACTAACTTACCTGTGAAATAAAAATAAAACCTAAGCTAGCTACAAAATAAATATTAGTTATATTGTAGCTAGCTTAGGTTTTTTTTCACAAGTAAGTATGTATTTACTTTTAAATAGGTATTATTTAGTTAATAATTGCATCTTTAATTTAGCTCGATTTTAATTATGTTCAAGTTAAGGGGTGTTAGTTTTAGGGTTAGGTTTAGGGGTTTATAGTTTAATCTAGGTTGTTGCGATGTGGGGGGCTGGCAGTTTAGGGGTTAATAGGTTTATTTAGTGGTAGTGATGTGGGAGGCCAGAGGTTTAGGGGTTAATAGCTTTATTTAGTGGCGGCGATGTCGGGAATCGGCAAAATAGGGGTTAATAGATTTATTATAGTGTGGGCGATCTTTGGGTGCGAGGGAATAGGGGTTAATAACTTTAGTATAGTAGCTGCGATATCAGGAGTGGCAGATTAGGGGTTAATAGATTTATTTATGTGGCGGCAATATCGGGAGCGGCAGATTAGAGGTTAATAACTTTATTTCAATGTTGGCGATGTCGTTGGCAGCAGATTAGGGGTGTTTAGACTTAGGGTTTAAGTTAGGGTGTTAGGTTTAAACATTACTTTTTTTTCCCCATAGACATCAATGGGGCTGCATTACGGAGTGTTAGTTTTTCTTCTAACCCGCTCTCCTCATTGATGTCTATGGGGAAAGCATGCACAAGCACTTCAAAACAGCGCTTGTATTTTGTGCGGTATGGAGCTCAATGCTACCATATCGCACGCACAAGCCGGCTGTTTCAAAACTTGTAATGGCTGCGCTATAGAGGGTGAAATAACGCAACTTTTGTTGTGTTCGTTAAATTCCCTATAGCGCGCATAACTCGTAATCTACCTGAATATTTAAAAAGAAAGATAATCGCTTTATTACCCATTCCCCAGTTTTGCATAACCAACACTGTTATAGAAATGTACTTTTTACCTCTGTAATTACCTTGTATCAAAGCTTCTGCAGACTGCCTCCTTATCTCAGATCTTTTGACATACTTGCATTTTAGCCAATCAGTGCAGACTCTTAAATAACTTCATATGCGTGAGCACAGTGTTATCTATATGAAACACATGAACTAACACTCTCTAGCTGTGAAAAACTGTCAGATGCATTCAGATGAGAGGTGGACTTCAAGGGCTTATAAATTAGCATATGAGCCTACCTGGGTGTAGCTTTCAACTAAGAATTGCAAGAGAACAAAGCAAATTTGATGATAAAAGTAAATTAGAAAGTTGTTTAAAATTACATGCCCTATCTGAATCATGAAAGTTTAATTTGGACTTTACTATCCCTTTAATGCAATTTTGTATTATTTTGCATAATCTGTTTCTTCCGAAATTTCACATTTTAGAATAATCATGCTAATTTAAATTGTCTTATAATTTTTTAATATAATTTTATTTGTATCAGTTATAGAAATGTTGAATGGTTATGAAAGGGTTAAAATATGGGCGGCAGTGAGGGGGTCATATACGAGTACATGCCTGATGAGGGTGGGAAATGTGTAAGATAGATTGTGGAACTCCTTGGTGTATATATTTTTTATTTATTGTTTCTACAATTATGATTATTTGGTTTTTAAAGATATCCTTTTAAACACAGCAACCTTTTTCTATTTTGCAATATTTGTGGTTTTGTCCACTGCAGTTTCTGGTACCATGCTACAATGTGTGGTTTAGAATCCTCTCCCATAACAAGTGTGATCCTTTCTTCAGCCTTGCAGCTTTCCGATCCTTTGCTTGTTTGAAAGGAGATTTAGCAGTAGAATTATCATACCCCGGGCAGACATGATTCACTATAGCGAATCATGTCCGCCCTGCCTCGCTAAATGCCGACAGCATACGCTGTCGGCATTTAACATTGCACAAGCAGTTCGCCCCTTGCAATGCCGTCCATTGCCGCTAGCAGGGGGTGTCAATCAACCTGATCGTATGAGATCGGGCGGATTAATGTCCGCAGCCTCAGTGGTGGCAGACGAGTTAAGGAGCAGCGGTCTTAAGACTGCTGCTTCTTAACTCCAGTTTCTGGCGAGCCTGAAGGCTTGCGCGAAAACAGCAGCATTAGGGGCCATTTGGCCCTTAATAAATTGGCCCCTTAATCTCCAGCAACGTAAACATTTTTCACTGTAAGAGCAATCAAATTGTGGAACTCATTGCCAAAGGAGGTAGTGAATGCCATTGCTTTAAATACATTTAAAAATGGCTTAGATACATTTCTAGCTAAAAACAGAATTTAGGGATATGATTTTTTTTTCTCTGCTTTCTGTAGTTGTCAGGCCCTGAGTCTGTTACCTGCGCACTAAAGAGAAGTGGCTTAGGGAGGCTCGTGGCCTGGGATGCTCTGTCTCTCTTCTGGAGTGCTCTCCTATGAAGAATTGCAATGCTAAGGTTAGTGTGCTAGTTGAAGAAGAGTGTAACTGGGACTCTTATTGGAGTGATTGGCAATATGGGTACAGTCAACTGCACTAAGGATATCAAGGCTGTGGCTTCTATTGAAGCTTACACTATTTGTGACGTTAATTTTGGAAATCTCCCTGCAGGTGTTTTGGCTTTAAAATTATTTAAGGTAAAAAGGTAGTTACCTATGATTGGAGACTGGAACCAATTTAGCAGGAAATGTGTTGCAGGATCAGGACAGGTGCAACTATGAGTAGACACCAGGTAAGCAGCAGTAGATTAGCAGAGGGTAATCAGAAGAGAAGTCAATAGTCAGGCCACAGTTCAATACCGGTTCAGTAATCAGGAACCAAACATCACAGCAAAAAGTAGTAGCAGAAGAATAATCCAAAATTCTGTTCCAATGGTCACTAGCCAGATATTAAGTCCACAAAGCACAGTACAGGAAAGGGTGAGACAAGAAGCATAAACTAAGATGCACACCAGAGACAGGATCACGGAAACATGCCAGAAAGAAGAATATAGACAGTTACCATAAACAAATATGACAACATTATAATATGCATAGAAACATAAGAAAAAATATATATGTATTAAAATAGACAAGATATGAATCTGTTTAATATGAAAATAACATATCTGTGGGCCTATTTGCTCCCTCCCCCTGGTTTCTCTAGTACCAAGCAGCACTTCTTCTAAAGTCACCATCAGTCACAACCATAATTTCACTAGTTTCTGTCTCTAAGATTCATGTTACAAAGAGGATAGTGTCTCTTCTTACCCAGAGGCTTAGGCAGGAAATGTATGAAACTGATCTAGATCTCTTTCTTGGGTTGAAAGCAACTGAAGCAGGAGAATAGAGGATAGACACTTCAGGCAGCTTCAGTGATAACATCAAAACGTAAGGATACCTGGTATTGAAGATTGGAGCTTCCCTGCAGAGGATCAGGTGCACAGGAAGGCGGTGAAGGTATATTCATGTCAGCAGTCAGAGAAAAGGAGTATTAGAGTTCCAAAGTAAACTCATTGGGGGGTAGTTATCAACGTGTCTATTTTACCTGTCTTCGCCGGCCCAATACGCCCGCCTAAGCTCGCCTCACATCGCCGCCGCGGACCTGCAAAAATTCACCTAAGTTATCAAAAAAGCTGTCAAAAAGCCATGCACCAAGTACGGGGCGATGAGCAGCGGACTGTGAGAGTTATCACTCATCCGCTCTCGCTGCTCTTCGGCTTTTTTACAGCTTTCTTGCTAGCCTGTCACTAAGCACCCACACTAAACTACACTGTTCTACCCCCTATACCGGGGCCCCCGGAGCCCCCCGCAACTCAATAAAGTTACTAACCCCTAAACCACCGCTCCTAGACCCCGCCGCAACTCATATAAATGTATTAACCCCTAAACCGCCGCTCCCGGAGCCCACCGCCACCTACATTTTACCTAGTAACCCCTATCCTGCCCCCCTATACCGCCGCCCTCTATAATAAAGTTATTAACCCCTACCCTGCTGATCCCGCACCTCGCTGCAACTAAATAAATAGTTTAACCCCTAAACTGCCACTCCCTGACCCCGCCGCAACTATAATATATGTATTAACCCCTAAACCGCCGCTCCCGGACCCTGCCGCAACCTATATTAAATTTACAAACCCCTATCCTGCCCCCCCTACACCGTCGCCACCTATAATACATTTATTAACCCCTATCCTGCCCCCCACTACACTGCCGCCACGTAATAAAATTATTAACCCCTAAACCTAAGTCTAACACTAACCCTAAGGTAGGAAAAATCTGATTGGCTGATTCAATCAGCCAATCAGATTTTTCCTACCTTAATTCCGATTGGCTGATAGAATCCTATCAGCCAATCGGAATTGAAGGGACGCCATCTTGGATGACGTCCCTTAAAGGAGCCTTCATTCGTCGGTAGTCCGTCGGGAAAGAAGGATGTTCCGCGTCGGCGGGATGAAGATTGAAGACCCCACTTGGAAGATGACATCGCCCGGATAGAAAACTTCTTCAGCGCCGCCTGGAAGATCACTTCATCGGATGGAAGATTTCTTCAGCGCCGACTGGATAATGACTTCATCGGATGGAAGATTTCTTCAGCGCCCCTTGGAGGATCACTTCTGCCGCTCCGGATCTCCTCTTCAGTTCCATCGGTGGCTCGGCTGAGTGAAGACGACTAAAGGTAGGATGATCTTCAGGGGATTAGTGTTAGGTTATTTTAAGGGGGGTTTGGGTTAGATTAGGGGTATGTGGGTGGTGGGGTTTAATGTTGGGGGGGTTGTATTTTTCTTTTACAGGCAAAAGAGCTGAATTCTTTGGGGCATGTCCCACAAAAGGCCCTTTTAAGGGCTGGTAAGGTAAAAGAGCTTTGAACTTTTTTAATTTAGAATAGGGTAGGGAATTTTTTTATTTTGGGGTGCTTTGTTATTTTATTAGGGGGCTTAGATTAGGTGTAATTAGCTTAAAATTTTTGTAATATTTTTTTAAATGTTTGTAACCTTTTTTTTTTTTTTTTGTACTTTAGTTAGTTTATGTAATTGTATTTAATTGTAGTTATTTGTAGGTAATTTATTTAATTAATGTAATGATAGTGTAGTGTTAGGTTTAATTGTAACTTAGGTTAGGATTTATTTTACCGGTAATTTTGTATTTCTTTTAGCTAGGTAGTTATTAAATAGTTAATAACTATGTAATAACTATTCTAACTAGCTAAAATAAATACAAAGTTGCCTGTAAAATAAATATAAATCCTAAGATAGCTACAATGTAATTATTATTTATATTGTAGCTATCTTAGGGTTTATTTTACAGGTAAGTATTAAGTTTTAAATAGGAATAATTTATTTAAGTATAGTGTAGTGTTATGTGTAATTGTAACTTAGGTTAGGATTTATTTTACAGGTAAATTTCTCTTTATTTTAGCTAGGTAAGCTATTAAATAGTTAACTATTTAATAGCTATTGTACCTAGTTAAAATAAATGGAAAGTTGCCTGTAAAATAAAAAATAAATCCTAACATAGCTACAATATAATTATTATTTATATTGTAGCTATATTAGGGTTTATTTTAAAGGTAAGTATTTAGTTTTAAATAGGATTAATTTAGTTCATAATAGAAATATTATTTAGATTTATTTAATTAATATTTAAGTTAGGGGGGTGTTAGGGTTAGTGTTAGACTTAGGTTTAGGGGTTAATAATTTTATTACAGTGGCGGCGGTGTAGTGGGGGGCAGGATAGGGGTTAATAAATGTATTATAGGTGGCGACGGTGTAGGGGGGCAGATTAGGGGTTAATAAATTTAATATAGGTTGCGGCAGGGTCCGGGAGCGGCGGTTTAGGGGTTAATACATTTATTATAGTTGCGGCGGGGTCAGGGAGCGGCGGTTTAAGCGTTAATATGTATAGAGTAGCTTGCGGTGGGCTCCGGGAGCGCTGGTTTAGGGGTTAATATGTATAGAGTAGCTTGCGGTGGGCTCCGGGAGCGGCGGTTTAGGGGTTAATATGTATAGAGTAGCTTGCGGTGGGCTCCGGGAGCGGCGGTTTAGGGGTTAATATGTATAGAGTAGCTTGCGGTGGGCTCCGGGAGCGGCAGTTTAGGGGGTAATAACTTTATTTAGTTGCGGCAGTGTAGGGGGGGGGGCAGATTAGGGGTGTTTAGACTCGGGGTACATGTTAGGGTGTTAGGTGTAGACACTTCCCATAGGAATCAATGGGATGTCTGTCAGCAGCGAACTTGTACTTTCGCTATGGTCAGACTCCCATTGATTCCTATGGGATCTGCCGTAAAAGTGCAGAGCGTACCTTCTAGTTTTTTGATAACTAGCAAAAGTAGTCAGATTGTGCGGAACATCTGGAGTGACGTAAGAATCGATCTGTGTCGGACTGAGTCCGGCGGATCGAAGCTTACGTCACAAAATTCTACTTTTTGCCGGTCTCTAGCCTTTGATAACTAAGGCGAATCAGCCTCGCCACAAATACGCTGAAGAATTCCAGCGTATTTGAGGTTGACGGCTTGATAACTAGGCCCCATTATGACTTGTGAATGGCATATTTTGGCTATTTATTTTCACATACTCACGGAACTCTAAAAATCATGCCAAAATGTTTGAAAAGTGTTTTCTGATTATTTGAAATAATTAAGCACTATATATATGTATATATAATAACCCTGGTATTTAGTAGCTGTGCAAACACTTTATGAAGTAGGGAGGGGAAACGCATTGTTTTGACATTTTTTGAAGCACAAACTAGAATTGCTGGTACTCTGCTTCCACCTATATGTGGTTAACGAGACAGGAAACCCCAAAAAATGTCATTCATGATTTGGATAGAACATGCAATTTTAAACAATATTTAAATTTGCTTTTATTATCAAATATGCTTCATTCTCTTGTTATCCTTTGTTGAAGGAACAGCATTTCACTACTGGCAACTAGCTGAACATGTCTAGTTAGCCAATAAAAGGAGGCAAATGTATGCAGGTACTAATAGGCAGCTAGCTCCCACTAGTGTAGGATATGTTTGCATTCACTTTCAACAATGGATACCAAGAGACAGAAGCACATTGCATGCTCTATCTGATTCTTGTAGGTTTAATTTTGACTTTCCTATCCCTTTAACATAGAAATAGAAGTAACAACAATACTTGACTTAGGGACTTGTCTTTAGGACATAAGGCAGAAATAACAGTTATTCTTTTAAAGGGATATTATAGTCCATTTTATCCCTGCAAGGTCATGGACTGTGACGCAACACATTTTGACTTCTGTTTGATTTAAAGACTCTCAAAGAGGGAGATAGCAAACTGGAGTCACTTGAGAAGATGACAGTCCTAAAACCTTATGGATATGTAGTTGTGAAGAACCCTACCATCACTGGGGCTTCTGGAATTGCTGTGGGCTAGCCTCCTGCCCACTGATTATGGCCCATGGAAGAGATCAGGATTTTGCCCTATTTGCATGGTCAGGGCACAGAAGGGAGCTGGGACTGTGGAACTGTTTCTGGGCATCTTGGGGGGCAGTGACTTTACTGAGAATCATGTCTTTCAGGATGGAAATCTGCCCCACACGTAGCTGGGCTTGTTAAACCAGTTTCAGACCCCACTCAGCCTCATCTGGCTGTCTTATATCTTTGGTAGGAAAAAACATGTTCCCCAGACATGTAGACTCCACTAAGCCTAATTCCGTTACTGATAAGAGTCACTGGGGGCAGTGACTTTACTGAGAATCATGTCTTTCAGGATGGAAATCTGCCCCACATGTAGCTGGGCTTGTTAAACCTGTTTCGGACCCCACTAAGCTTCATCTGGCTGTCTTATATCTTTGTTAGGAAAAAACATGTTCCCCAGATATGTAGACTCCACTAAGCCGAATTCCGTTACTGATAAGAGGGAGTTTACGTACCCAATTGCAGGATTGAACATTGTGTAATTATGGTAAATAGGTTAAAGATGTTCTCCATTGTGTTATCTAGCATCCTGTAACTAATGTGTATGCATGAAGGGGAATTGTCCCTGGAAAAGTATAAAATGTGTGTGGACAGTTTAATAAAGTGTTGATTCTGTTTTACTCCAAAATCAGTCTTGTCTGATTATTGGGGTAATTTTTCTAAAGGTTTGGTGGTTCCAGTTTGTGGGAAGCAGTACTGGTGGACATACCCCATTTGGGTACCAAGGAGGTCCGTCACAATTGGTGGCAAATGGTGGGATGCTTCCTGCAGTATGGGACATCCAAACCACCACCGTAATCCGAGGTCCGGCTAGCATGGGAAGAGTGGAACAGACACAAGCAGCCATGGAAGAGGAATTTGGAAAGAGGTTGTGAGAGATGCGGGTGCAACACAGAGGGCCAGTGCAAGAGCAGGTCCTGTTGGAGCGGTATGACTCTTTCCGCCGCCAACTCTGGCAAGAAGCACTACACTGTGAACAGTGCTGCCAGAGAAAGATTCTCCCCTCCCTCCAGGAAAGGTACTGGGCACAGTATGACATGCTGGCTTTGTTCCTGGGAGAACAACCGCACAAAGAGTGGACTGCTGAGTTGAGTAGACTGGTCTGGGAAGAGATGCAGCTGGACGAGAGCTACAAAGCCCTTCCGCTGGTATGTAGCCCAAGTATGCCCCTGGACAGCAGATGACAGCCCTACGGAAGGCTTTGGATAAGGTGGCCTGGGGCTGTTGTACAGAAAGATGTCAGCAGACCCTGACTTTGGATGTGACCTGGGGTGGCGGTGGGAGGATATCATAGACTACAGAGGCTGGCTGCTGGGCATCTCAGAAGTGTGCTGGGCACAGAACGATTTGCAGGCCCTGGCCATTCAGGAATGGAAGCTGGAGAACTCCTACCGATGGCTGCTAGACTCTACTCAGCAGCCAGGTGAGGCTCCTGTTGCCTGGGACTATCATGAGATAATAGCAGACTGCTCTCAAGTCCTCGCTGAAGTGTCACAATAGGGCCAAGTGATAGTGTGCTCTACCCCTCTCTCCCTGCAGCTAAGGAAGAAGAGCTCCTGTGGGGCATGCAGCTATTACTTTCCCATCTAGACAATCCTGTTTCTGCACAGGGCGAGATGGGATAAAGGGATACATCTGTGACACAGCTGGTCAGTTTTGGTACACAGGAGCAGAGGAAGCCTTTCTCGCTCCCCAGCAGTGGTGTGAGGACTCGGGGGTAAAAGCAGCCACCTATGATCCCCAGCAAGAGGAAGGGGATCTGGGAGATGCAGCGGTTGGCTCATCTTCCCAGCAGGAATGCAAAGACCCGGGAGTGGAGAAGCTGTCCTCCTTCCTCAGCAACAGGCCAGGAGCCTGGGAGACAGTATTGGTGATGTGTCTGCCCAGCAACTGGAAGGGGGTTCGAGAGATGGAGCAACGGGCTCATCACCCCAGCGGCAGCAGAAGTCAGGGAGTTTGAGAGATGGTCCCCAAAAAACATCTCCTCAGCGGCAGTACACAAGGATCCAGGAGCGGCAGACCCCATTTTCCAGCCCCAGCCACAGTTTGTGTGTCTGAGGGATGGAGTGGATGGCTCACTTCCTCAGCTACAGTGCAAAGACCACACCAGGGATGTATCTTTCCAGACATCGGGTGAGCCTCCGGAAGCTTTGGTTGTCAGCCCAGTGCTCCAGCCACAGTACATGAATCCGGGAGACTGGGTAGTTGGCTCAGCTCCCCAATGGAAGCATATGGTTCTGGGAGATAGGGCAGTCAGCTCAGCTCCCCAGCAGCGGAGACCGACATCCCAAGGGGACTGTGTTGTGGGATTTTCTGCCCGACTAACACAGGTCCAGACCAGTGGGAGGTTTGGGACCTGGTTAGTCTCCTTTTGGGGGGAGAAATGTGATAAACCCTGGAGGGGGTTGTGGGCTAGCCTCCTGCCCACTGATTATGGCCCATGGAAGAGACCAGGGATTTTGCCCTATTTGCATGGTCAGGGCACGGAAGGGAGCTGGGACTGTGGAACTGTTTCTGGGCATCTTGGGGGGCAGTGGCTTTACTGAGACTTGTGTCTTTCAGGATGGAAATCTGCCCCACATGTAGCTGGGCTTGTGAAACCAGTTTCAGCCTCCACTCAGCCTCATCTGGCTGGTCTACCTTTGTTAGGAAAAAACATGTTCCCCAGACATGTAGACTCCACTAAGCCTAATCTCATTACTGATAAGAGGGTGTCTATGTGTCCAGGTGCAGGATTGAACATTGTGTAATTATGTTAAATAGGTAAAAGATGTTCTCCATTGTGTTATCTAACATCCTGTAACTAATGTGTATTCATGAAGGGGCATTGTCCATGGAAAAGTATAAAATGTCTGTGCACAGTTTAATAAAGTGTTCATTCTGTTTTACTCTAAAATCAGTCTTGTCTGATTATTGGGGTAATTTTTCTAAAGGTTTGGTGGTTCCAGTTCATGAGAAGCAGTACTGGCGGACATACCCCATTGGGGTACCAAGGAGGCCCGTCACAAAAACTTTGTAAAAGAAGAAAGACAATTTGTGGCTTTATAAACTTCACAAATGACCAAGGTGGGAAAGAGAAACTAGCTGTGAGGTCTAAGCAGGATATCCAGTTGTCTTTGAGTAAGCAGTCATGTAAGAAAAGAACACTCTTTACCTTGAATAGGAAGGAGTTAAAAGAGGTGATGCATGAGGACTTTGTGGATTGTCCTCTGGATTCTAAAATGGTGAAGCTGCACATGGCTGTCCTTCAACTCCAGTTTCAACTTATGTTTTTTAAGACCCATTGATCTAAAGTTACAAAAGCCTAAGCATTATTAAAAAAAAAGGTCAATCTACCTTCAGTTCTTTCTGGGGAAAAAATAGAGTAATCAACTGAGGACAATGGAGGGGTCTGTAAACTATTGGTTCTCCTCAGAATTTACATGGCTGGGATCATTTAAGTAATGGCACGAGGGCTGTTTAGTGGGTGAAAATGCATGAAGTAGGGAGCTGCAAAAGATTTCTAAGCAATCAAGTTGCACGTGTGTGATAAATATAGCCACTTCTATGAAGAGAAGTGCACTAGAGTGCCTACAAATAAAGGTAAAGATGGGGGCTAATATGATCCGTGCATATGTAAAGCATGATCTAAGGGATAAGCATAGCCAAAACCAAGTTTGCACAGCAGTGCACAATGCCCAAGGAACAGAAGTTGCTTAGTGAGCAAAACAGTGACACCTTATCAATAAGGGGGGAACCCTGTAGAAGGTGTTTAAGGGGTGGGGCAAGTGACATAAGGGGAATGCCTGTGTAGTGAAAATATGTCAGGTTAATTTGTATTTGTTGCAAACAGAATTTATAGAAATGCAAGGTGTTCCCCTGTTAAAGGAAAACTAAACACTAAGGGCTAGATTACAAGTGGCGCGGTATTTATTTATTTTTTTGCTATTGCAAAAACTTCGCTAGAGTTAAGATTTTTGTGCTAGTCGGGTTTCATTCATATTACAAGTTTAAAAAAAAAAACGTATTTTGCGCAAGCAGTAACCTGAATAGCGCAAAAATCCTGTTCAACTGAGCCAATAGGATGTAAGCAGCTCTCATCCTATTGGCTGATTTGAAATACCTTGCATACAACCTTCAGTGTGCGGTGGATGATCGAATAAAGAGGACCTCCACGTTGCTGATGACAGCCACTGTCGACAAGGACCACCACTCCAGATCCACGCCTTAGAAGACCGCTCTGCCCTGCCGCCAAGAAGAAAGAAGATGGTCCCACGATGGATGAAGATGGATACACCTGGACGAAGACTTTTCGCTGCCTTGAAGATGGATCCTATTTTGTTAGGTTTTTGTTTAGATTAGGGCTTTTTTAATTTTATGGGCAGTAAAAGAGCTGATTGCCCCTTTAGGGGCAAGGGTGGACTCGTTTTTTTTTAATTAAATGTGTTTTTTGTTTTGGGGGTTGTAATTTAAGGGGGGATTTTGGAAAAAGAGCTGGTATCTTTAGGACAATGCCCTAAAAAAAGGTCCTTTTAAGGGCTATTGGTAGTTTATTGTTAGATTAGTGTTTTTTATTTTGGGGTGGCTTTTTTGTTTTTAAGGGGGTATAAGATTAGGAATAATTTTTTATTTTGGATAATTTAGTTTGTTATTTTCTGTAATGTTAGCTTTTTTAATTTTTTTGTAATCTTAGTTTTTTATTTTACTGTAAAATTAGTATTTTTTATTTTAGGTAATGTTAGGGTTTTTATGTAATTTATGTTTTTTATTTTTGGTAAGTTTTAGTTAATATTAAGGTAGATAGTGTTTTGTTATTTTATGTTAGTGTATTTTAATTGGGGTTAACTTAGAAGGTGTTAGGTCAGGGGGCTTAGTTATTAAATTAATACTTTGCAATGTGGGGGATTGGCGGTTTAGGTGTTAATGTGTTTATTCGTTGTTTGTGATGTGGGGGGGTGGCGGTTTAGAAGTTAAAAGGTTTATCGGGTACTTTTCGTTGTGGGGGGGTTGGCGGATTAGGGGTTAATAGTGTAATTAGGTACTTTGCGTTGTGCGGTTTGGCGGATAAGGGGTTAGTGTAATTAAGTACTTTGCATTGTTGGGGGTTGGCGGATTATGGTTAATACATTTATTAGGTAGTTTGTGATGTTGGGGTTGGCGGATTAGGGGTTAATACTTTTATTAGTAGTTGCAATGTGTGGGGATGGTGGATACAGGGGTTTTGATGTGTCTGTTTAATTATTTTTAGATGGGTTCGATTTTACGTGGGATTTCAACTTTTATTTTTTTTAAAAAAGCACCAGCTGATCATATACTGACGTAAGTCACTGGCGATGCCAGAAATGTGTATTTGCGCACATTTCTGAACCTCGCCAGTTTTTTAGACTTTCAGCAGCTTAGTATCTGCCGGCGCCATTTATGTGATTCACCCGATGTGCGAGGTGAATTTACGGCGACGTGGGTTTCAGCATTTGCACTGAAATTTACACCACATATTTAATCTCGCCCCTAGTATCTGAAGGAGAATTGCTGCACATGTGCAAAAATATCAGCACTGGAATGTAGTGACAGATAGATTTCAACATAGCAGCCCCCATGACTAGAGGAAAGCAGGGAATAACCTAAATAATATGCTTATAAAATATCTTTAGTGTTTAATGTCTCTTTTACTTCATTCACACCTGTGAGATTCTGAATTCCAGTGACCTTTATAACTTTTTTATAAAGCTGGGGAATGGGTAATAAAGGAGTTGTCTATCTTTTTAAACAATAACAATTTTGGTGTTGACTGTCTCTTTAAATATTCTTCCCAAATTAACCTTTGAATTTGATCATAATTAAGGCTCCATTATAAAGTTTGAAAAAGAAAAAGCTAGTGACAGGAGATGTCTTTATAGTGATTCCATTTCAGCAAATTGTTAAAAATATTATTTATTTATCTTTAGCTGCACAGTGTGTCACAAAGTAATAGTGGCTCCTTTTGACTGGTCTTTATCACCAGCTAAAGGGGGTGTTGTCTGCTCTCACAATATCTCCAACAACTTATTTCCACCCTTTGAATGATTCTCCATGATACACTTCTACAGCAAAGAATACTCTATTGCATGTTAAATATGTGCTATCACAATAACATTTTAAATACCTTCAGCCTGGATACTAGGGGGCCGATTTATGAAAGTGCGAATGGACCGGACAACTCTAAGGTTCCGGTCTGCCCAGCCTGCACCACATCGATGCTTCACAAAACGTGAGTGTATCAGAGTCTGAATTATCTTCCTGACATTTCACACAGAATTATTCTATGTGGCTCCTTCTCTATTTTCTTATAGAATAACGCGAATAGACATGATCCGCTGTAGTGATCATGTCCGCCGCACATCTGCTGTCAGCATTTATCATTGCACAAGCATTTCACTAGAAATGCTTGTGCAATGCCGCCCCTTGCACATTGCGGCCAATCGGCCTCTAGCAGGGGGTGTCAATCAACCCGATCGTATGCGATCAGGCGGATTGCTGTCCGCCGGCTCAGAACAGGCGGACGAGTTAAGGAGCAGCGGTCTTAAGACCGCTGCTTCTTAACTCCTGTTTCCGGCAAGCCTGAAGGTTCGTGCAGAAACAGAGGCATTGCGGCCAATACAGGGCTTAATAAATTGGCCCCTAGAACTCTCAGACTTGTACAGCTAGCTATGGTAAAACCCAAGACATGACATGAGTGCATGTTTTCAAACTTATCAGATCTGCAGATTTTTTGTACATCTCAATTTTGTCCAAAAGAACAAAATAAATCAAAATAAGCTGTTGTTAAAGTACAATATGTGAACATTTACAAATAAATAAGCATTCCTGATTGCTCTCTGCACATTCTGGACATGTTTGAAATCACTCTGTGTACAAGTGCCTCCCACCTATGGCCTAGATTCTATCTTTTTTCCAAATATCTAGTGCATATTGCAAAACAATTTTAGTATTTTTTTTTCTGTCAATATGATTGCAATCAAACAGTGAAAACACCAAATCTATTAAAAAAATAAAAATAAAATACACACCCTATTTGTGTTGTGATATTTTCTGTTACTATTTTCCCCTTGAGTAGCTAAACACGTAAAAAAAAATGATCAAAAAATATAATAAAGAGAGCAGTTGCACAATTTTAAAATAGGTTCTTGCAAGGATTGTGAGAGCTCTCCATGCAGGTAAAAGCTACATGGCCAAAGTCAGACATACATGAAAAGAGATTCCGACATCCATCATTTATATAAAAGTATTCAGTCTTTATTCATATTCGTTAAAAACAGGAACACAGCAAACAAACGGTCAGGTGAACCAAGGCGCAGCACGCAGGCATACGCGTTTCGGAAGTGAATTCCGTAGTCACAGCCTAAGTGCTAAACCCCCACGTCCCATTTAAAAAGCCAAAGGGTAAATGTGATTGGTAAAAACAAAACAACGCCCTAGTGTTTCTGACCAATAATATGAAATATGTCATTAAGAAACTAGTATCTATTCTTTAAAAGAGTAACATAATGGCACACGTATTACACATGTAATTCTAAGAAATGAATTAGATTAAATAAAGAGGCGAGGAGTTAAATTGACAAAACACCTGATAGATGTAAATCTAAACATGGAGAAATGAGAGAGAACAAGTGAGAAAATAGACTCTGTGTATACATTCCAATATAAATATACATATATAAAAAGTAAAAAAAAAAAGGGATTACATTTTCTTGCTGCATGTACATGTTAACAAAATGATAGGCAAGAGATATATTAATTTGTGTACATCCATAACAAAGCAATTCTACATAAGCTAAGATTAAATGCACAAAAGAGCTCAAAAGACATATTGATATTACGTTTAGCACAAAATCTATTGATATATTCTCATATGAGAGCATGTAAAATCGGTGCTATGATGATAGTAGACAAATAGTATGTTAATAACAACGTAAAAGGATATATATATGTATGTATAGGTACACAGTCTATATACACTAAGTAGCTGATCATATATAGAATTCATATATATCGAAAGATAGATAATATTGTATCAAATATATAGGTAGACATAGATATTAAAATCTATGATTGATATATAAGAACATAATCTGCAATAAGTGTTCTAAATATATCACACTATGTACACTCTCTAAATATCACAAATAGATAGATATATCATGTATGCTAGGACTAAACGGCAGAGGACCGGGCTAAGGAACAAATCTATACGGTAAACTAACTATTTAGGTTGTAAACTATAGGTGGAAGGAAAGTGAGCATAGAATGCTCATAAACAGAAGTGAGCAGAGAATACTTACTCCCAGTGATTGATAATATCAAACCTGGAGTTAAGTCCGTTTGGCAGCCTAGTATCTAATGTAAATATCCAATATGCTTCCCTTCGTGCCAGAATGGTGTCAATGTCACCACCCCTAGTTGGTCTTGTGATCTTCTCTATGGCACACCATGAAAAATGCTTGAGATCATTGTTATGAAAACCTCCAAAGTGCTGAACTATAGGTGTAGTTGCTCTATTTTGTTTAAACGATGATAGGTGTTCACGTATTCTAGTATTGAGATCTCTAGAGGTGAGCCCTACATACTGAATATTACAAAGGGAACATTCGATGAGGTATATGGCATATTCAGTAGTGCAGTTCCTGCAAGTGTCAATATCATAAGTTCTGTGAGTGACCTTACTACAAAAATTCTTTGTCACTTTCACATGGTCGCACGGTTTACATTTTCGTCTGCCACATCTGTACATGCCAGTATGCCTTAACCAAGATCCCCCTGGCTCATCTTTTGGTTTAAGTAGTGTAGGTGCCAGGATATTACCTAAAGTTGGGCTCCTCCTGTAGGAGCATCTGATGCCATTTTTAACAGTTCTAATTAGTTTATCATCCGCAGAGAGGAGTGAGAAGTGCTTGCGGACAATTTTACAGATGTCTTGATACTGTGCACTATGATTGGTAACAAAGGTTACACCTTTGAACCCAGTCTTCTCAGCGGATTTCAAATGCAGGAGATCTTTTCTCTCTATGGCACTAACAGTAGAGAGAAAAGATCTCCTGCATTTGAAATCCGCTGAGAAGACTGGGTTCAAAGGTGTAACCTTTGTTACCAATCATAGTGCACAGTATCAAGACATCTGTAAAATTGTCCGCAAGCACTTCTCACTCCTCTCTGCGGATGATAAACTAATTAGAACTAATTAAAAATGGCATCAGATGCTCCTACAGGAGGAGCCCAACTTTAGGTAATATCCTGGCACCTACACTACTTAAACCAAAAGATGAGCCAGGGGGATCTTGGTTAAGGCATACTGGCATGTACAGATGTGGCAGACGAAAATGTAAACCGTGCGACCATGTGAAAGTGACAAAGAATTTTTGTAGTAAGGTCACTCACAGAACTTATGATATTGACACTTGCATGAACTGCACTACTGAATATGCCATATACCTCATCGAATGTTCCCTTTGTAATATTCAGTATGTAGGGCTCACCTCTAGAGATCTCAATACTAGAATACGTGAACACCTATCATCGTTTAAACAAAATAGAGCAACTACACCTATAGTTCAGCACTTTGGAGGTTTTCATAACAATGATCTCAAGCATTTTTCATGGTGTGCCATAGAGAAGATCACAAGACCAACTAGGGGTGGTGACATTGACACCATTCTGGCACGAAGGGAAGCATATTGGATATTTACATTAGATACTAGGCTGCCAAACGGACTTAACTCCAGGTTTGATATTATCAATCACTGGGAGTAAGTATTCTCTGCTCACTTCTGTTTATGAGCATTCTATGCTCACTTTCCTTCCACCTATAGTTTACAACCTAAATAGTTAGTTTACCGTATAGATTTGTTCCTTAGCCCGGTCCTCTGCCGTTTAGTCCTAGCATACATGATATATCTATCTATTTGTGATATTTAGAGAGTGTACATAGTGTGATATATTTAGAACACTTATTGCAGATTATGTTCTTATATATCAATCATAGATTTTAATATCTATGTCTACCTATATATTTGATACAATATTATCTATCTTTCGATATATATGAATTCTATATATGATCAGCTACTTAGTGTATATAGACTGTGTACCTATACATACATATATATATCCTTTTACGTTGTTATTAACATACTATTTGTCTACTATCATCATAGCACCGATTTTACATGCTCTCATATGAGAATATATCAATAGATTTTGTGCTAAACGTAATATCAATATGTCTTTTGAGCTCTTTTGTGCATTTAATCTTAGCTTATGTAGAATTGCTTTGTTATGGATGTACACAAATTAATATATCTCTTGCCTATCATTTTGTTAACATGTACATGCAGCAAGAAAATGTAATCCCTTTTTTTTTTACTTTTTATATATGTATATTTATATTGGAATGTATACACAGAGTCTATTTTCTCACTTGTTCTCTCTCATTTCTCCATGTTTAGATTTACATCTATCAGGTGTTTTGTCAATTTAACTCCTCGCCTCTTTATTTAATCTAATTCATTTCTTAGAATTACATGTGTAATACGTGTGCCATTATGTTACTCTTTTAAAGAATAGATACTAGTTTCTTAATGACATATTTCATATTATTGGTCAGAAACACTAGGGCGTTGTTTTGTTTTTACCAATCACATTTACCCTTTGGCTTTTTAAATGGGACGTGGGGGTTTAGCACTTAGGCTGTGACTACGGAATTCACTTCCGAAACGCGTATGCCTGCGTGCTGCGCCTTGGTTCACCTGACCGTTTGTTTGCTGTGTTCCTGTTTTTAACGAATATGAATAAAGACTGAATACTTTTATATAAATGATGGATGTCGGAATCTCTTTTCATGTATGACTTATTCCAGTGTCATCCGACACATCAGCTGTGTTACTGTTTTGGAGCGGACCCGAGCGGCAGTTTCTTTCCTGGTAAAGAATCCATATGATTGGTGGATTGCCGAGCACGTCATCACCCACACCTTCCAACGAGCCACTCAGCGTAAACCCTGTGAGCCGCGTAATTTGAAGCTGGCGTCTTCGTGTGCGGCACAGGAGTAGCCGAAGGATATTGGCAGCGCTAGTGGCGGAACTTATGTGTCGATCTCATGAAGTGGTGTGGTGAGTTTTTCTTTACCTATATGCTTTCTGCTCCAATATCAAAGGAGTGATACTGAGGATTGACTTTGTGCAACTTGGGTCTATATCGAATTGTGAGCCAAACATAGCTCACGGCCGTACTGTTTGGGTTTCTTTGTGTTTGTACAAAGTCAGACATGACAGATAATTATTTCAGTATTAAAGGGACATAATACCCATATGCTAAATTACTTGAAAGTGATGCAGTATAACTGTAAAAAGTTTTCAAGAAAATATCACTTCAACATCTCTATGTAAAAAAGGAAGATATTTGACCTCAAGATGTTTTCATTTCACAATAGTAAGTGCTCTGTGAATAGTTATACTTCAGTTACTGTCCAGCTGCAGGTTGAAAAAAACAAAACAAAACAATAGCCAATAAGCATATGCAGTACTGAGGTCATGCTTTGCTTTACTCTGAGCTCACGAGATGTTACAAATGGTTTGCAAGATTTCATAGTAAACTTCCTTAGACTACAAATACCAGATTGTCAGGGTGCCAGGAATCAGACTGAGACGAGAAGTGCAAAAATAATCACACCTTTATTAATAACAAAAAATAATAAAAAGTCCACAAGACAAATAATAAGCCAGGAGTCAAAACCAGAGCTGGTAGTCAGACGAGCCGAGTCAGGAGCCAAAGCGAATAGTTAGACGAGCCGGAATCAGGAACAAGAAAAACAGCAGAGTCAGGAACAAGCCAGGGATCAGGAACCAGGAAGGACGTCAGGCAGCCAGGTAATAAAATAAACAGGAACTCTCACAAACAGGTCTGAGACAACGCAAAGGCAAAGCATACTGAACAGAGGCCCTTTAAATAATAAGTGATGACATCACAATTCTGAGACTGCATCCTGTCTCACATGGATGATGCACACCAGTCTGGCCATAAAAGGAAGTGTAGGAAATGAGCAGTATCCCCCACAATGCAACATAGTCAGGAAGAGAGGTGAGTAAAATGTCTGCAGCAGCACAATGCAAACAGGGAACAAACCCTGACAGTACCCTTCCCTCAACGACCCCTCCCCTGCGGGAGGACAAAAGGCTTATTGGGGAAACGGGCATGGAAGGCACGCAGGAGGGCGGGAGCATGAACATCAGAGGAGAGAACCCAAGAACGCTCCTCTGGACTGTAGCCCCTCCAGTGAACCAAATACTGTACATGGCCCCTGGACATATGAGAGTCAATAATGCTGCTGACCTCATACTCCTCATGGTTGTCAGCAAAGATAGGATGGGGACGAGGCAACACACCATTAGCAATAGGTTGAAGAAGACCCACAGGAAGACGTCGAGGAGTCTTATTCTGTGCAAAAAATGAGCAGGAGGCAACATACACAGCAATATCAGAACGAAGACCTGGCAACCATAATTGTCGAGTGACAGACCAAATCATTTGGTTCTTGCCTGGGTGACCTGCGGCTTTAGGATAGTGGTAAGTGTGCAAAAGTTTAGTTCGAAGATTCTCAGGAACAAAACACTTACCAATAGGTTTCTCAGGAGGTGCATTGGTTTGTGCAGCCAGGATCTCCTCCCCAAGGGAGAAGTCAAATTAGTACGTATGGTAGCCAAAATATGGTCAGGAGGTATAACAGGAGTAGGTACAGACTCCTCCTTAGAGAGAGGCGAAAATTGTCGAGAGAGGGCATCAGCCCTAACATTGTTACTACCAGGCAGGTAGGAGACCACATAATTAAACCGAGACAAAAATAGCGCCCATCTGGCCTGTCGGGGCGACAAATGTTTTGCTTCAGATAGATAAGTTAAATTCTTGTGGTCAGTAAGAATGAGCACTGGCACGCTAGTACCCTCGAGAAGATGCCTCCATTCCTTGAGTGCCAAAATAATGGCCAGTAATTCCCTGTCGCCAATTTCATAATTGCACTCCGCTGGAGACAATTTCTTAGAGAAGAAACCACACGGATGCAAGGAACCGTCAGGCATAGGACGTTGAGACAAGAGGGCACCTACTCCAGTCTCAGACGCATCGACCTCAAGAACGAAAGGCAGGACAGGGTTAGGATGAGCCAGAACTGGAGCGGCAGCAAAGGCAGTCTTAAGACTATCAAAGGCCTTAATGGCAGTAGGTGACCAATGGAATGGATCATTCTCTTTACGGGTCATGTCTGTGATAGGTTTGACCAAGGAAGAAAAGTTTTGAATAAACTTTCTATAGTAATTGGCAAACCTCAAAAAACGTTGAATAGACCAAAGACCAACTGGGCGAGGCCACTGCAGAACTGCAGATAACTTGTCAGGATCCATTGAGAACCCTGCAACGGAGATAACATAACTTAGGAAGGTTACTTGAGTCTGATGGAACTCACATTTCTCTAGTTTATAAAACAGGCCATTCTCACGTAGTCTCTGAAGAACCTGTGTAACATCAGAACGATGAGCCTCAAGTGTGGGTGAGTGTATGAGGATGTCGTCTAAGTACACCACAACACACTGTTGCAACATATCTTGTAGGACATCATTAATAAATTCCTGAAAAACAGCAGGAGCATTACATAGGCCAAAGAGCATTACAAGATACTCAAAATGCCCACTCCTGGTGTTAAATGCCGTTTTCCATTCGTAACCCTCCTTAATCCTAACTAAATTGTACGCTCCTCTCAAATCAAGTTTAGTAAAGACCATAGCTCCCTTGAGGCAGTCAAAGAGTTCCGTAATGAGCGGAATTGGGTAAGCATTCTTAATGGTAAGACGATTAAGACCCCTATAATCGATACATGGTCTTAACTAGCCAACTTTTTCTTCACAAAGAAGAAGCCAGCCCCTGCAGGAGAGCAGGATTAGCGGATGATTCCCTGCGACAGAGCATCAGTAACATACTCCTCCATAGCACAATTCTCTGCAACAGACAGAGGGTACACCCGGCCCCGAGGAGGAATGGCTCCAGGTTGCAGGTCTATGGCACAATCGTAAGACCGGTGAGGAGGCAACGTACCGGCACGCACCTTGTCAAACACGTCTAGGAACTCTCGGTACTCCTCTGGCAATTGAGATACCGAAGAAGTGCACAAGACTTTAACTGGTTTCCGAAGACAAGTGGAAATACATTGTGGGGACCACAACAAAATTTTGGACCTGCACCAGTCGAGACTGGGATTGTGCTTTTGGAGCCAGGGATAACCCAGAACAACCGGAAAATGCGGAGAGTTTATCACCTGGAACTGGAGGGTTTCAAAATGGAGAGCCCCAACAGCCATGGACAATGGAGCAGTTTCATGAGTAACGAGTGCGGGCTGAAGGGGCCTGCCATCAATGGCCTCAATAGCAAGCGGAATGGACCGATGCAAAACAGGAATGGAATGCTTTGATACAAAAGCACTGTCAATGAAATAGCCCGCAGCACCAGAGTCAACAAGAGCCTGATTGACTATGGAGGAGTCCACCCAGGAAAGGACAACTGTGACAAAAGGTTTCCCCTTAAGCGGTTCCGGGAACGAGGATAAACCACCCAAGGTCTGCCCCCGACAGGACCTTAGATGTGAGCGTTTCCCGGCCGTGTAGGACAAGACTTCAAAAGGTGGCCCTGTAACCCACAATAGAGGCAAAGCCCCTCCCTCCTCCTAAAGGCCCTCTCCGCCGTGGAGAGAAGCATGAATCCCAACTGCATTGGCTCAGCAGTACCTGGTGACTCGGGACCAGGAGGCATGGGAG
Organism: Bombina bombina; assembly: GCF_027579735.1. Lineage (NCBI taxonomy): Eukaryota > Metazoa > Chordata > Amphibia > Anura > Bombinatoridae > Bombina > Bombina bombina. The sequence continues at coordinate 1,016,710,325 of NC_069499.1, read as the reverse complement.
GAGAGGGAGGCATGGGTGGGAACAAACACATAGGAGACAACGGAAGAGGAGGCTTCCGCAAGCGCTCCTTGAGAGAGGGCCTCTCTCTGAGTCTGATGTCAATTAGGATCAAAAAAGACACCAATGCCTCGAGATCCTGTAATAAATCGATGGCAGCAACTTTGTCTTTAATCGCATCAGAGAGCCCATGAAAGAAGGAGGCAACAAGGGCTTCATTGTTCCAACCTACCTCTGCGGCAAGCGTACAGAACTCAATAGCATATTGAGCAACAGATCTTGTACCTTGCTGAATGAACATGAGTCATTTAGCAGCAGAGGAGGAGCAAGCACGAACATCAAATACCCTTCAAAAGGAGGCCACAAATTCAGGGTAATTTGAAATCACAGGTTTATTAGTCTCCCACAAGGGATTAGCCCAAGCAAGAGCTGTATCAGAGAGTAACAAGATGAGAAATCCCACCTTAGCTCTGTCAGAGGGAAACGCCTGAGGTAACATCTCAAAGTAAATGCCCACCTGGTTCAAAAACCCTCTGTACTGAATAGGATCGCCTCCATATCGCTGAGGTAGAGGTGCAGAACCGGACAAGCTCCTGGTAGGCATAGGTGCAGCAGTGGAAACAGGAGCTGCCATAACTTGCGGGACACTTTGGTCCAAATGTGCAGTGCGAATCAGCAGGGTTTTCAGGGCTAGTGCAAATTGATCCAAGTGGTGATCCTGTTCATCCATCCTGGAAATGATGGCAGGTAAAGGTGGATTATTAGCACCATCAGGATTCATGGCCTTTGCATAATGTCAGGGTGCCAGGAATCAGACTGAGACGAGAAGTGCAAAAATAATCACACCTTTATTAATAACAAAAAATAATATAAAGTCCACAAGACAAATAATAAGCCAGGAGTCAAAACCAGAGCTGGTAGTCAGACGAGCCGAGTCAGGAGCCAGAGCGAATAGTCAGACGAGCCGGAATCAGGAAAAAAGGAAAACAGCAGAGTCAGGAACAAGCCAACGATCAGGAAACAGGAAGGACGTCAGGCAGCCAGGTAATAAACAGGAACTCTCACAAACAGATCTGAGACAACGCAAAGGCAAAGCATACTGAACAGAGGCCCTTTAAATAATAAGTGATGACATCACAATTCTGAGACTGCATCCTGTCTCACATGGATGATGTACACCAGTCTGGCCATAAAAGGAAGTGTAGGAAATGAGCAGCATCCCCCACAATGCACCATAGTCAGGAAGAGAGGTGAGTAAAATGGCTGCCAGCAGCACATGGCAAACAACAGGGAAAAAACCCTGACACAGATGCACGCTCTCTTGCAAGTCCCGGGACTATCATCATGATTGGCTGCTTAAAGTCACTTTACAATAGGATGTGGCTACTGGGGTAAAATATCTTCCTTTTTTACAAAAAGATGTTCAGGTCAGGTGATATTTTCTAGTCAGCTTTTTACAGATATGTGACATCACTTTCAAGTGCTTCAACATTTGGTTATCATGTACCTTTAGTGATGCGATAAATTAAGTTTTGTTTCTCTAGTCTTAAACAATAATATTAATTCATAACTTATGCAACTAAACAATTCATAGCTCATTGATTACATATTTTATCGAAATTATAAATTAAATAGACTATAATGTCATAATAATCAAATGTGTAATAAAAAAGACAATGCAAAAGCACTTCAAATGAGTAGTAGATATTTTTCTGACAAATTTCAGTTACTTAAAGGGACATGAAACCCAAAATTTGTCTTTCATGATTCAGATAGAGAATACAATTTCAAACCACTTTCCAATTTACTTCTATTATTTAATTTGCTTATTTCACTTGTTATCCTTTGCTGAAATGTTTATCTAGGAAAGGCCATGTGCAGCAGAGAACCTAGGTTCCTAGGTGATTAGTGGCTGCATATATAAACTGATTGTCATTGGCTCACCCATGTTCAGTTAGAAACCAGTAGTGCACGGCTGCTCCTTCAACAAATGATACCAAGAGAATAAGAGAAATTAGAAAGTTGTTTAAAATTGTATTCTCTATCTAAATCATGAAATAATTTTTTGGGGTTTCATGTTCCTTTAAAGAAAAAGAAAATAAGTTGCTTAATAGACACATGTTTATAATCTATGCATGTTATAGACCTACCAGTAACATGCCATTAAAATTTTTAAATACACAGGGGTTTTTTTTAAATTAAAATTCTTACCTTTAGACAATGCAAAAAGTCCACTGCGACAGTGTCTGTGTATATTGCATCAAATAGTGCGAAAGATGTATTGCAAGTTTTCTATCCCTTTAAATTTTTCTTCCCCCTGAATCATGTGACAGCCATCAGCCAATCACTTTCAGATTCTGCACATGCTCAGTAGGGGATAGTGCAGCAGTAAAAGTGCATATAAAGAGATTGTGCACATTATGATAATGAAATCAAATTGGAAAGTTTTTTACAATAGTGTGCTCTATGTGACTTATGAAAATTTAATGTAGACTTTAGTGTTCCTTTAAAAGCTAAAACTTATTTTGTATACCTTTTTTTATAGCTTAAGAAATGTGATTCAAGAGTAGACACATATATATACTGTATATTTAAGATACCATATATGGGACCCCACAGGACCAGTCACTTCCTTTCAATTGATACCCCTTGCAGTCCCTTAGGCATATAAACCAAGCTTTTATTGCAATAAAAAGTTAATGACATTTCGGTTCCCGTAGGAACCTTTCTGAAATGGAACCAACAGACAAATGTGTAAGAAACGTAGTGGTAGGTTTTTTCTTACACATCTGTCTGTGCCTGCAAGGGGTCTAATTTGAAAGGAAGTATGTTTTGCTTGTTGATTTTGTCCACTTTTCATATAATTTAGCTCTGAAAATTGAGCAATTATTAATTCTCTGAACTTGAAATGCACCTGCTGACTTCTCAAGGCTAAACCTACTACATATATGTCCTTAAAGGGGCAGTCTAGTCAAAATGAAACTTTCAAGATTCAGATAGGGCATGCAATTTAAAACAACTTATCAAATTTACTTTTATCATCATATTACCTTTGTTCTTTTGGCATTCTTTGTTGAAAGTTAAACCAAGGTAGACTCATATGCTAATTTCTAAGCCCTTGAAGGAGGCCTCTTATCTCTGTGCATTTTGACAGTTTTTCACAGCTAGATAGTGCTAGTTCATGTGTGCCATTTAGATAACATTGTGCGAGTCAGCACTGATTGGCTAAAATGCAAGTCTGTCAAAACAACTGAGATAAGGGGGCAGTCTGCAGAGGCTTTAATACAAGGTAATCACAGAGGTAAAACGTATATTAATATAACTGTGTTGGTTATAATCCGGGGAATGGGTAATAAGGGGTTTATCTAGCTTTTTAAACAATAAAAATTCTGGAGTAGACTATCCCTTTAATTGTCTTTAGCTGATAACAACCGTAAAACAATGCACTTTATACTATCATTATGACAATGGCTAGTAGTTTTGTTGTCTTTGGATTAAAATGGAGGGTGGAGTTTGGCTATTGAAAATTAATTGCAGTAAAAAGGATGTTATTTTGTTTCAAAAACTTTAAGGGGTAGATTTATCGTATGTCGGACAGACATGATCAGCTGTAACGGATCATGTCCGCCCAACTTCATTAAATGACGGCAGCATGCTTGTGCAATGCCGTCCCCTGCACATTTGTGGCCAATCGGCCGCTAGCAGGGGGTGTCAATCATCCCGATTATATCTGATTGGGATGATTGCAGTCCGCAACCTCAGAGGTAGCAGACAAGTTAAGGAGCAGCGGTCTTATGACCACTGATTCTTAACTTTTGTTTCCGGTGAGCCTGAAGACTTGTGCGCAAACAGGTGCCTCCGCAGCTTGTTAAATACTCTATATCCCTAAGACTTTAAGGATGATATTTTATTCTATGACACAACAGAAGTGCCATGTAATTACAAGGGGGGATATTTATCAAAGGTCTGACGGACCTGATCCGACAGTGCGGATCAGGTCCACCAGGCCTCACTGAATGCGGATAGCAATACGCTCTCCGTATTCAGCATTGCACCAGCAGCTCTTGTGAGCTGCTGGTGCAACGCCGCCCTCTACAGATTCACGGCCAATCGGCCGCCAGCAGGGAGGTGTCAATCAACCCAGCTCGCAAGAAACACGGGCCCTCAAACTCCATCTGGAGCTTGATAAATGGACCCCAAGGTGTTTACTTTAGCTGATCACAATCCTAATTCTCGATACTTCATATTACATTTGCAAGTCATCTTTTAATCAAAATACAGGATTTTCAACCAGTAGTACTCGAACCCCGCCAACGAATCCCTATTTTGTTTGTCTTTAATTTTGTATTCTGGAGGTAGTGATTTCATGCTATGGAGTGATTTTGTGATTTTCACTGGAAAAAAGTAATGACAATGGGCCAGATTACAAGTGGTGTGCTATTTAGTGCTTTCGCTCGCGCCCAAACACTGCTAGAAGTAAACGTTTAATTTGTACGGGTTAGCGTGCATATTACAAGTTAAAAGTAAATCGTTTGACATTCAGTGAAAGTTATTTGCCAAAAACAAGCACAAGATTGGCATCAACCTCGTAAATAGCAAAACGTGTGTTGTTATCTTATCATATTAGTTAAAAGTTATTAAGGTACAGATAAGTGACGGAATTAGACTTGTGAATTCTGAAGAAGGCACTTAAAATTTTTAGAATCATAGATTAACAGGAAAATTACAGTAAAAGAGGGCAATTTTTAATTGTACAGTCTATCTTTGAATAATAAATCTTTAATTTTGACTTCTATATTGCTTTAACTTTGAAAACCAAGGATTTCCACTGCCCCAAAGGGTCTGTAGTGCACAAGTAATATGGCATATTTTTCAGCTCTTTGCACACGATGAAAATAGCGCACGCATTATAAATTGAAAGTAAACGAGTTCACTTGAGCGCAATTGAATTTAACGTGTGTCAGGTTAGCACGACTTCAGAGCTCTGGTTAAGCGTTACGTAGGACTAAAAAGTGTCTCAAAACATCAAAAATACATTTAAAAGTACAATTACACTCATATTAACTGTCTGATAAAAATTAATTTAAAAAAATTGCATTATAAAGGGCTCAAAGATATGAGGTCTCAGGTGTTAAAAAAGTCAGGCAAAGGGCTTTAACATAGAGATACATAAACATACATGTCTAAATACATGTCTAAATATGTGTATGTGTGTATATATATATATACATATACACACTGTATTTATATTTATATGTGTGTACATATATATTTATGTGTGTATTGGAGCCCTCTGAAGTCAAGTAGCTGAAAACATGTAAAATCATATTTAAGCAATATTCATATTTAATAAAGTGTTTAACTATGTATGTGCTGTAAATATTTCACATTCCAATGTTATTCACATAGGGGAATATGTTCTAAGTATCTTTAAATAGATATTTATATATATATATATATATATATATATATATATATATATATATATATATATACATATATATATATATATATATACAGTGAGTGCAGAATTATTAGGCAAATGAGTATTTTGACCACATCATCCTCTTTATGCATGTTGTCTTACTCCAAGCTGTATAGGCTTGAAAGCCTACTACCAATTAAGCATATTAGGTGATGTTCATCTCTGTAATGAGAAGGGGTGTGGTCTAATGACATCAACACCCTATATCAGGTGTGCATAATTATTAGGCAACTTCCTTTCCTTTGGCAAAATGGGTCAAAAGAAGGACTTGACAGGCTCAGAAAAGTCAAAAATAGTGAGATATCTTGCAGAGGGATGCAGCACTCTTAAAATTGCAAAGCTTCTGAAGTGTGATCATCGAACAATCAAGCGTTTCATTCAAAATAGTCAACAGGGTCGCAAGAAGCGTGTGGAAAAACCAAGGCGCAAAATAACTGCCCATGAACTGAGAAAAGTCAAGCGTGCAGCTGCCAAGATGCCACTTGCCACCAGTTTGGCCATATTTCAGAGCTGCAACATCACTGGAGTGCCCAAAAGCACAAGGTGTGCAATACTCAGAGACATGGCCAAGGTAAGAAAGGCTGAAAGACGACCACCACTGAACAAGACACACAAGCTGAAACGTCAAGACTGGGCCAAGAAATATCTCAAGACTGATTTTTCTAAGGTTTTATGGACTGATGAAATGAGAGTGAGTCTTGATGGGCCAGATGGATGGGCCCGTGGCTGAATTGGTAAAGGGCAGAGAGCTCCAGTCCGACTCAGACGCCAGCAAGGTGGAGGTGGAGTACTGGTTTGGGCTGGTATCATCAAAGATGAGCTTGTGGGGCCTTTTCGGGTTGAGGATGGAGTCAAGCTCAACTCCCAGTCCTACTGCCAGTTTCTGGAAGACACCAGTGGTGGTACAGGAAGAAGTCTGCATCCTTCAAGAAAAACATGATTTTCATGCAGGACAATGCTCCATCACACGCGTCCAAGTACTCCACAGCGTTGCTGGCAAGAAAGCGTATAAAAGAAGAAAATCTAATGACATGGCCTCCTTGTTCACCTGATCTGAACCCCATTGAGAACCTGTGGTCCATCATCAAATGTGAGATTTACAAGGAGGGAAAACAGTACACCTCTCTGAACAGTGTCTGGGAGGCTGTGGTTGCTGCTGCACGCAATGTTGATGGTGAACAGATCAAAACACTGACAGAATCCATGGATGGCAGGCTTTTGAGTGTCCTTGCAAAGAAAGGTGGCTATATTGGTCACTGATTTGTTTTTGTTTTGTTTTTGAATGTCAGAAATGTATATTTGTGAATGTTGAGATGTTATATTGGTTTCACTGGTAAAAATAAATAACTGAAATGGGTATATATTTGTTTTTTGTTAAGTTGCCTAATAATTATGCACAGTAATAGTCACCTGCACACACAGATATCCCCCTAAAATAGCTATAACTAAAAACAAACTAAAAACTACTTCCAAAACTATTCAGCTTTGATATTAATGAGTTTTTTGGGTTCATTGAGAACATGGTTGTTGTTCAATAATAAAATTAATCCTCAAAAATACAACTTGCCTAATAATTCTGCACTCCCTGTATATATATATATATATATATATATATATATATATATATATATATATATATATATATATACATACATATATATATATACATACATATCTCTATATATGTAAAAATCATCATCATATATATATATATAAACTGTACATATATATATATATATATATAAACTGTATATATATATATATATATATATATATATATAAATATTAATTTAAGAATAAATAGAACATATTCTTTTATGCAAAGAACATTATTGTAATGTGAAATATTCATAATTCATGTCGGGTTTAGCGCACTTGAATAAACGCAATCAGGTTAGTGCGCGAGTATGGGTGGGTTTTTTTCTGCAGTTTGCACGCTCCATTGACTGCTATAGGATAATATGTTAACCCTCAAATTTTTGCACACTCCAGGTTTTTGCTCTTGGGCTAACTTTTTAATTTCAATGTGCATTACAAGCATAACCCGATGCACGCAAAAAGCTTCCGTCTAGCAAAGTTAATGCGCAAGTGGAAGCACAATATAGTGCTACACTCGTAATCTAGCCCTTATTTTGTATACATATCATTACAAAACAGTGTTAAATCACATATACATACTATATATATAACCCTACTGTCCTTTAAAGTTAGTAACAGCCCATCTATCAATGGAAAACAACATATTTGCTCAGTAATAATAAATATATAAAATACTGTAAAAGGTGTAACGCTCGTGGGATATTCAGACCGAACTCGGCCAGTAGTCTTCTTATCCCGGCGTCGAGCCGGAATGATAGGGAATATCCCAGAGCAGAGAAAGTACGCAAGATGAGGTAAGCGGCACTCACCACAGGCAGGATAGTCTGCGGTGGCAACAGACAGGGAATTGGCGGAAGGCAGCTCAGGGGTAAACCACTAGAAAGGTCAGACAGGCAGGGTTTGGCAACAGTAAGGCAATACAAAGGTAAACCACTTGAATGGTAAGACATGCAGATTTTGGCAACAATAAGGCAGTCCAAAGGTAAACCACTTAAATGGTCAAACAGGCAGGTTTTGGCAACAGTATGGCAATCCAGTACTTTAAGGATTAGGCAAGCAGAGTAGTCAAACAGGCAGAGTTCATCAACAGTGAGGCAATCCAATACTTTAGGGGTTAAGCAAGAAGAGTAGTCAGACAGGCAGATTTTATCAACAGTGAGGCAATCCAAGACTTTAGGGGCTAAGCAAGCAGAGTAGTCAGACAGGCAGATTTCATCAACAGTGAGGCAACCCAGTACTTTAGGGTTTAAGCAAGCAGAGTAGTCAGACAGGCAGAGTTCATCAACAGTGAGGCAATCCAATACTTTAGGGGTTAAGCAAGCAGAGTAGTCAGACAGGCAGATTTCATCAACAGTGAGGCAATCCAATACTTTAGGGGCTAAGCAAGCAGAGTAGTCAGACAGGCAGATTTCGTCAACAGTGAGGCAATCCAATACTTTAGGGGTTAAGCAAGCAGAGTAGTCAGACAGGCAGATTTAATCAACAGTGAGGCAATCCAGTTATTTAGGGGTTAAGCAAGCAGAGTAGTCAGACAGGCAGTGTTCATCAAAAGAGAGGTAATCCAGTATTTTAGGGGTAAACCACTAGAAAGGTCAGACAGGCAGGGTTTGGCAACAGTAAGGCAGTCCAAAGGTAAACCACTTAAATGGTCAAACAGGCAGGTTTTGACAACAGTATGGCAATCCAGTACTTTAAGGATTAGGCAAGCAGAGTAGTCAAACAGGCAGAGTTCATCAACATTGAGGCAATCCAATACTTTAATGGTTAAGCAAGCAGAGTAGTCAGACAGGCAGATTTTATCAACAGTGAGGCAATCCAATACTTTAGGGGCTAAGCAAGCAGAGTAGTCAGACAGGCAGATTTCATCAACAGTGAGGCAACCCAGTACTTTATGGGTTAAGCAAGCAGAGTAGTCAGACAGGCAGATTTCGTCAACAGTGAGGCAATCCAATACTTTAGGGGTTAAGCAAGCAGAGTAGTCAGACAGGCAGATTTAATCAACAGTGAGGCAATCCAGTTATTTAGGGGTTAAGCAAGCAGAGTAGTCAGACAGGCAGTGTTCATCAAAAGAGAGGTAATCCAGTATTTTAGGGGTTAAGCAAGCAGAGTAGTCAGACAGGCAGAGTTCAATAGCAGAGAGACAATCCATTACTTTAGGGGTTGAGCAAGCAGAGTAGTCAGACAGGCAGAGTTAATCAACAGAGAGGCAATCCAGTATTTTAGGAGTTAAGCAAGAAGAGTAGTCAGACAGGCAGAGTTAAATAACGATATGGCAATCCAGAATACAGTAAGCTATCACACCAAGGAGCACACAAAGTAAAAAAAAAACAATACTTTGGCAGCGAAAGGTAGCAAGTGAGTAACTTACATAGGCGCAGTATTCGTGCCACAGGAGATACTGACCTGCTTCAGAATGAAGAGAGCATGCGGAAATGACGTCGCTGCATGCATAGAGGAGCCGACTTCCCCCTAGGCAACGAGCAGAACAGCAGGTGCCGCGTCCCTAGCAACAGCTAGAGTGGCACGGCATGACATAAGGGAATTCTGAAACACTTCTGTTAACATTTTTTAAACAAAATTATAAATTAATATTAAAATATTTTACACTTTCTTAGATACAGGGAAAAAACAATTTCTTGGATGTGGATAGATTTAGGCCTTCAAAAGAGAAAAACATTTTTTCTTTCATACAGAAGTCAAAGATCTATTACTCCTAGGAATTACTCTTCCCTACCACTAGAAAGAGGCAAAAATTCCAAAACCCCAAGAGCTATATAAAAACCTGGAGGAATGTGAAGAACGGAGATGTGCATATGATTCTTTAGTGAGAGGGGTTTTCAGTCTATGTTGAAGCCCGTTTTCCCATCAGAGTACAGTGTATATGGGGTATGGTTAGTGGCTCTTTTTTTTCACCTCATGGTGCACTCAGGAGCATTTTTTTCCCCTGTGCTTCGGATTTTTGGTTTATTACACGTCAGGCTAGCACACATATACCCTCTGGTAAACGCACGTTGGGTTTGGCATGCTAATATCTGTTATTTTTCAGTTTGTCTTAGCGCACTTTGAGTTGTAAGTTATATATAGCTTCTTTAGGAGGAGGTAAGTTTTACATTCCTCTAGTAAAGATTCTAAGGGTTCTGAGGATAAGCCTCTATTCATTTTAATTCAATTTTTAAAACCCCAGAGTTTTTTTCTATTTCAGATGCTGTCTCTGAGATAGTTTCTAGGGAATGGTCTAAGCCAGGTAATTTTTTTAATCCTTCTGCATGGTTTAAGAAGTTATATCCTTTACCTGCCTCTAATATTAAACTGTGGGAAACAGAACCTAGGGTAGATTGGGCCATTTCCACTCTGGCTAAGTGTACTACTTTCCCTTTGGAAGACATCACTTCTTTTAAGGACCCTTTAGATAGGAAGTTAGAATCCTTTTGTTAGAAGTGCCTTTCTGCAAGCTGGGTATTTGTTTAGACCTGCTTTCTCTATTGCTGATGTAGCTGATGCTTCTTCTTACTGGTTAACTAGTCTTTCAGAGCAGTGTTAATGATTCTGCCAGTGAAAAACTTTTAGGTTTATTCAAGAGTTCTAATTATTTATCTGTTATGCTGTATTTGAAATCATTACAATTAATGTCAAAAGCATGTCCTTGGCAGTCTGCTGATGTAGTGTCTAAATCCAGAATTTTGTCTCTTTCCTTTCAGGGAAAGAAATTGTTTGGATTCTATCATTCTACTGTTACTGGAGATAAAGGGACTTTTCCTCCTCAAGACAAGAAGTCCAAGAATAAATCTAAAGCTTCCAATCATTTTTGTTCTTTTCCTCAGAACAAGAAACATAAAGTTGATTCCTCTCAGAAACAAAGCACCTCTTGCCAAGTCTGGAGGCCTAGTGCTAATTGGAACAGGCCCAAGCAAGCCAAAAATTCCACCCTTACTTCCAAGTCTGCATAAAGGTGCAACCCCGGATGCAGCAGCTCTGGGGAAGATTATGCCTTTTTCAAGAGGCTTGGTTTCAGTCTGTTCAAAAAGTTTCAATCTGTTCAAAATCTCTGGGTTCTGAATATAGTTTCTAAGGGTTATCGAATAGGATTCAGAGCAAGGCCTTCCAGAATAAGTTTTTTTCTTTCTGTCCAGATTGTTCCAATTACTTTGCAGGAATAGGTGATGTGATTTTATTCAAATCTCTTCATTGTTCCAAAGAAGGAAGGTACTTTCAGACCTGTTGTCAGGTTTACACCTTACTCTCATACTCTCCTTTATTCGTCCTATCCTTTCACCTTCATGAGAGCTCCGCCCCTACACCTTTAAATGTTCTGCAGCCACCTAGTACGTTACTTGGTAATATTCCTAGTATCTCTGGAATAATCAGCTCCGTTACTAACACTTGTACGCAAGTCTCCTTCTCAGAGCCTGAACCTTAAGGATTGTCCGTCACCGTTGATGTCATACGCCAACAGCTCACACCCACCTAGCTTCACAACCTGGCTCGCGCAGAGTGACGGACAACTCACACGCTGTCTGGAGCAACATCAGGAAGCGAGCGCTCATCAGGCTTAATACCCAAAATGGAACAGTTCTCCTCGGACTCAAACGGACATCGCCAAGTAAGTTAGCACTCTTGCCAATTGTTACAACTGTGCCAGTTATCACATGCTAGCTATATAAATTCAGCAAAACAACACCTACCTTGTTTGTGCCTTTGCAGCCACTCTGTCTGAGCCCTGGGGCCTCAGGTCACGCAGCTCCAGTGCCTGCCTGTTCTGTGTCTCAACCGATGGTCTGGAGTACTGCTGTCTTACCTTAACTAAGCACGACCCCAACTACCACTTCTTTGTTTAGCAGTCAACCTATAGAGGCTCTGTATTACGTAACCTGTTTCCCAAGTGTATTATTTAATGTATAACCCAAGTTGTTGATTTAAGCACTGAACTAATTCCATTCATTCAGGCCACACCTCTTCACATGTGAGATAGGTTAGGAACGACTGAACATCAGGACCCATAATGGTTAGGGTCAGTCTGTCTGAAGCTTCTCTCCTCCTCACCTTATAACATATTGTTGTATACCCTGATGATACTGTGTTGTGACCTCCTAGTGCCATTCTCCTCGCCTAGTGCCAGTATTTCAGTGTACACAACTAACACATACATTTTATATCTAATATCCGCAGTTGAGGTCTTAACATTAAGGATTAACCTCCTTTCATTCTTAGGGACACAGCAGTCCTGACACCTGTTCTGGATCTAGAAGCTCTGGACAACTTTGTCAGAATTCCTACTTTCAAAATGGAAACTATTCAGACTATTCCGCCTGCTGTTCAGCAAGGTCAATATATGTTAAGAATAGATTTAAAGAATGCTTCACATGGAACGTTTCTGACGTTTAGCTTTCTAGACAAGCATTTTCAGTTTGTTGCTCTACTATTTGGTCTGGCTACAGCTCCAATAATTTTCACAAAGGTTCTGGGTGCCCTACTGCAGGGTATTGCAGTGTTTTCTTACCTGGACGATATCTTGGTTCAAGAGCTCCATATTTTTGTTTAGCAGTATCTCACACCAACAGACTGTTGTTTCTACAACAGCATGATTGGAAGATCAATTTTCCAAAGAGTTCTTTGGTGCTTCAGACAAGGGTTACTTTTCTGGGGTTTTAAATATATTCAGTATCCATGAGTCTTTCCTTAACATATCAGAGAAGACAAAAATTTGTGTCAGCCTGTCTGAACCTTCAGTCCCTCTCTTTTTCCTCTGTTGCTTTTTGTATGGTAGTACTGGGTCTCATGGTTGCAGCTTCAGGTGCAATTCCTTTTGCTCATTTTCACATGAGACTTTTTCAGCTTTGTATGCTTTGTCAGTGGTGTAGGGATCATACTCAGCTATCTCAAAAGATTTTTCTAGATCATAGACAAGTCAATCTCTAACTTGGTGGCTGGATCATCAGATCATTATTCAGGAAGCTTCTTTTTCTCGTCCTATCTGGACTGTGATCACTAACACTGCAAGTCTTTCAGGTTGGGAGCTGTTTGGGGGTCTGTAAGAGCACAAGGGGTTTATGTTCACCCAGAGGAGAGGTTGCCAATAAATGTTCTAGAATTCTGGGCTATTTTAGAACTCTTCAGACTTGGGGGCCAATGCAAGTGCCAATCGGCCCCAATGCATCTGTTTCCGTGTGAGCCTTCAGGCTCATCGGAAACAGGAGTTAAGAAGCAGCGGTCTTAAGACCACTGATCCTTAACTAGTCCACCACCTCTGAGGTGGCGGACAGCAATAAGCTCATCAGATAATGTTGGGTTGATTGACACCCCCTGCTAGTGGCCGATTTGCCGCAAATGTGCAGGGGGCGGTATTGCACAAGCCTTTCACAAGGATTCTTGTGCAATAATAAATGCCGACAGCGTATGCTGTTAGCATTTATCGATGTATGGCAGACATGTATCTTCATCAGGATGTGTTCAATCAGATTGTGAATCTTTGGGGCCTCCCTGAGATAGATCTTATGGCTTCTTCTTTGAATCACTAACTTCCCAGGTACTTTGTGAGGTCCAGGGATCCTCAGGCAGAGTTTATCAATGCTCTAGTAACTCATTGGTCATTTCAGCTTGCTTATCTGTTTTCTTCTCTAGTACTTCTTCCCAGAGTGATTTCCAAGATAAGGCTAGAGAAATTGTCAATAATCATGATTGCTGCAGCTTGGCCTTGCAGGATTTGGTATGCAGATCTGGTTCCGATGTTCAGTTTACCTCCTTGGCCACTTCCTCTATGTCCAGACTTTCTGTTTCAAGGTCAGTTTTTCTATCTGGATATTAAATCTTTAAGCTTGATAGCATGGAGATTGAACTGTTAGTCCTTAAGCATAGGGGTTTCTCAGATTCTGAGATTGAAACTTTAATCCAGGCACATAATTCTGTAACTAGAAGGATTTATCATAAGTTTTGGAAGGCTTTAATTGCTTGGTGTACAGATTATGATTTTCCTGTCATTTGGTAAGAATTCCTAAAATTTAGCAATTTCTTAAAGGATGGTTTGAGAAAGGGCCTATCCAGCTCTTTGAAAGGGTAGATTTCTGCTCTTATAGATTTGTTTCTTAGTAAAATTCGTAATCTTCCTGACATTCATGGTTTTGTTCAGGCTTTGGATGGACTAAGCTTGTGATCAAGTCAATTTATTTTCCCTGGAGTCTTAACTTGATGTTAAAGGTTTTGCAGGCACTTCCCTTTGAGCATATGCATTAAGTGGATGTTGAAGGGACAGTCAACACCAGAATTTTTGTTGTTTCAAAAGATAATCATATATGATGATGATTTTTACATATATAGAGATATGTATGTATATATATATATATATATATATATATATATATATATATATATATATATATATATATACAGGGAGTGCAGAATTATTAGGCAAGTTGTATTTTTGAGGATTAATTTTATTATTGAACAACAACCATGTTCTCAATGAACCCAAAAAACTCATTAATATCAAAGCTGAATAGTTTTGGAAGTAGTTTTTAGTTTGTTTTTAGTTATAGCTGTTTTAGGGGCATATCTGTGTGTGCAGGTGACTATTACTGTGCATAATTATTAGGCAACTTAACAAAAAACAAATATATACCCATTTCAATTATTTATTTTTACCAGTGAAACCAATATAACATCTCAACATTCACAAATATAAATTTCTGACATTCAAAAACAAAACAAAAACAAATCAGTAACCAATATAGCCACCTTTCTTTGTAAGGACACTCAAAAGCCTGCCATCCATGGATTCTGTCAGTGTTTTAATCTGTTCACCATCAACATTGCGTGCAGCAGCAACCACAGCCTCCCAGACACTGTTCAGAGAGGTGTACTGTTTTCCCTCCTTGTAAATCTCACATTTGATGATGGACCACAGGTTCTCAATGGGGTTCAGATCAGGTGAACAAGGAGGCCATGTCATTAGATTTTCTTCTTTTATACCCTTTCTTGCCAGCCACGCTGTGGAGTACTTGGACGCGTGTAATGGAGCATTGTCCTGCATGAAAATCATGTTTTTCTTCTAGGATGCAGACTTCTTCCTGTACCACTGCTTGAAGAAGGTGTCTTCCAGAAACTGGCAGTAGGACTGGGAGTTGAGCTTGACTCCATCCTCAACCCGAAAAGGCCCCATAAGCTCATCTTTGATGATACCAGCCCAAACCAGTACTCCACCTCCACCTTGCTGGCGTCTGAGTCGGACTGGAGCTCTCTGCCCTTTACCAATCCAGCCACGGGCCCATCCATCTGGCCCATCAAGACTCACTCTCATTTCATCAGTCCATAAAACCTTAGAAAAATCAGTCTTGAGATATTTCTTGGCCCAGTCTTGACGTTTCAGCTTGTGTGTCTTGTTCAGTGGTGGTCGTCTTTCAGCCTTTCTTACCTTGGCCATGTCTCTGAGTATTGCACACCTTGTGCTTTTGGGCACTCCAGTGATGTTGCAGCTCTGAAATATGGCCAAACTGGTGGCAAGTGGCATCTTGGCAGCTGCACGCTTGACTTTTCTCAGTTCATGAGCAGTTATTTTGCGCCTTGGTTTTTCCACACGCTTCTTGCGACCCTGTTGACTATTTTGAATGAAACGCTTGATTGTTCAATGATCACGCTTCAGAAGCTTTGCAATTTTAAGAGTGCTGCATCCCTCTGCAAGATATCTCACTATTTTTGACTTTTCTGAGCCTGTCAAGTCCTTCTTTTGACCCATTTTGCCAAAGGAAAGCAAGTTGCCTAATAATTATGCACACCTGATATAGGGTGTTGATGTCATTAGACCACACCCCTTCTCATTACAGAGATGCACATCACCTAATATGCTTAATTGGTAGTAGGCTTTCGAGCCTATACAGCTTGGAGTAAGACAACATGCATAAAGAGGATGATGTGGTCAAAATACTCATTTGCCTAATAATTCTGCACTCCCTGTACACGTTTTACCTCTGTGATTACCTTGTATCTAAGTTTCTACAGACTGCCCACTTGTTTCAGTTCTCTTGACAGACTTGCATTTTAGCCAATCAGTGCTCACTCATTCACGTGCATGAGCTCAATGTTATCTATATGAAACACATGAACTAATGCCCTCTAGTGGTGAAAAACTGTCAAATGCAGAGGCAGCCTTCAAGGTCTAAGAAATTAGCATATGAACCTCCTAGGTTTAGCTTTCAACTAAGAATACCAAAAGAACAAAGCAAAATTGGTGATAAAAGTAAATTGGAAAGTTGTTTAAAATTACATGCCCTAATTGAATCATTAAAGTTTTTTTTGGACTTGACTGTCCCTTTAAGCTTCTTTCTTGGAAGGTTTTGTTCCTTTTCGGTATCTCTTCTGCTAAAAGAGTTTACAAATTGTTTGCTTTCTTGTGACCCTCCTTATCTTATCTTTCATCAGGATAAGGCAGTCTTAAAGGGGCAGTTTCCCCACAAAATGTCTCCCCTTTAATTTGTTCCCAGTTATCCACTTTACTTGCTGGAGTGTATTACATTGTTTACAAGTATTTTCATTACCCTTATATTAGAATTTTAAAAAGTTTATTTAGCCTGTGGTATCCTCACCCATCCTGAAAGTTTTTGGCCTCAAGGGCAAGCTGTGTTAAAACAGCCAGTAGAAGAATTTACACTCCCAGTGGGTTATAGAAGAGATAAGGTAATACAATTTTAATTTTCCATTGTTCTCTCCAAGTAATGGTGATTGGTTTAGGGACAGATATAAGATAAGGACGCAGGTATATGTACACAATGTGATAAAGTAATGAGATCTGATTATACCTGCAAGCTCTACCCATTTTATTAGGTTGTGGCTTCAAAACACAAAATAAGCTAATTCACATACACAAATAAGCCTTATAAAGCAAATCTCATACATTGTATACTCTGCAGCTGGTAAAAAATTAATTGGAAACACATTAAGGGAAAAACAATTTTATAGTATACTGTCCCTTTAAGGACTAAGGTTTATCGCTTGCCTAAAGTTGTGTCTTCAGACAATATCAGTCAGGAAATTGTTGTCCCTTCGTTGTGTCCTAATCCCAAGAATGCTTCAGAAAAATCCTTGCATAATTCGAATGCTGTTAGAGCATTGACGTATTAAATTGATGCTACTAAAGTTTCTGCTGTTTCTTTGGCCTCTTGGTTGAAACTTTTGTTTCATAGGTTTACTTGAAGGTAGTTCAGCCTCCACCAAAACAGATTACTGCTCTACTAGGTCAGTTGCCACATTTTGGGTTTTTAAGAATGAGGCTTCAGTTGACCAAATTGGAAAGGCAGCTGCTTGGTCTTCTTTGCATACTTTTACTAAATTCTACTACCATTTTGATGTCTTTGCTTCTTCTGAGGCAGTCTTTGGTAGGAAGATCCTTAAGCAGTTGTCTCATGTTGATTTATTTTTGCCTGATTGTTTAAATTTTAAGTCCTTTAAAAAAAGCACTTAACATAAATTATGTTATTTGTTTAATTAAAGGGACAGTGTACTGTAAAAGTGTTTTTCCCTTAATGTTTTTCTAATGACACCAGCTACAGACTATAAAATGTATGACAAATTGCTTCTTCTGGACTATTTTTGTATATGAAATAACTGGTGCCTTGGAGTCCGCACTGAGTGGCTTAAAAGGCTTAGCTACAGGTTAATCACAGAAGTAAAAAGAATATTAATATAACCATTTTGGTTATGCAAAACCGGGGAATGGGTAGTAAAGGAATTATCTATCTTTTTAAACAATACAAATTCTGAAGTAGACTGTCCCTTTAATTATCCTTTCTCCCCTAATCCTCATTCAGCTTGCCAATTTATTTTAAGCATTATTTTTCAATTATGCTCACTTGTATCATTGTACCCTGCTTGTACCAGTGTCATCTGTTTATGCCAATCTTTACCATCTGCTGTTCCCCAACA